>NC_069505.1:431006155-431159325 GCF_027579735.1 Bombina bombina
ACATATACACACACACACACACCACTACACATAAACACACACACACAACTACACATATACACACACCACTAAACACACACACATCACTACACATATACACACACCACTACACACATACACACACCACTACACACATCACTACACACACCACTGCACACATACACACACCACTACACATAAACACACAACTATACATTTACACATGTACACATATAAACACACAACTATACATATACACACCTATACATATATAAACACACAACTACACATATACACACACCCCCCTGCACACATACACACACACACACCACTACACATATAAACACACAACTATACATATACACTACACATATAAACACACAACTATACATATACACACAACTACACATATAAACAACTGTACATACACACACACAACTATACATATACACATAACTACGCACACAACTATACAGAAACACTTAAAACTACACATATACACACACAACACACAACTACACATATATACATACAACTACGCACACAACTATACAGAAACACTTAAAACTACACATATACACACACACAACTACACATATATACACACAACTACTCACACAACTATACAGAAACACTTAAAACTACACATATACACAAAATTCAACAAATATACACACAAATCTGCACATATAAACATACAACTGCACATCATGACACATATACACAAACCATTACATATCTATACACCCAGTCTCTGTGTAAGTCGCTGTGCAAGTAGTGTATAGAACACCTTTGGGTGCCCAGTGACTAGTTTAGTAAGTAGTGTGCTCCCCCCGCACACAGTTTGTGCAATATCTGTACGTCACTGATATCTGAGGCACTAGGTCATTATACCCAGATACAGCTGCTGTAACTGAGCACCCAGCCATGAAATAGAGACAGTCCCCTGACATTACTGCAGCACAGTACTGTTAACCCCTCTGCCGTCAGAGCAACTGGCAACACAGTGCAGTTAACCCCTCTGCCGTCAGAGCAACTGGTAATACAGTGCAGTTAACCCCTCTTCCGTCACACCAACTGGTAACACACTACTGTTAACCCCTCTGCCGTCAGAGCAACTGGTAATACAGTGCAGTTAACCCCTCTTCCGTCAGACCAACTGGTAACACAGAACTGTTAACCCCTCTGCTGTCACAGCAACTGGTAACACAATACTGTTAACCCCTCTGCCGTCAGAGCAACTGGTAACACAGTGCAGTTAACCCCTCTGCCGTCAGAGCAACTGGTAACACAGAACTGTTAACCCCTCTGCCGCAGAGCAACTGGTAACAATGCTGTTAACCCTCTGCCTTTACAGAAACTGGTAACAGTACTGTTAACCCCTCTGCCGTCAGAGCAACTGGTAGACACAGTACTGTTAACCCCTCTGCCATCAGAGCAATTGGTAACACAGTACTGTTAACCCCTCTGCCATCAGAGCAACTGGTAACACAGTGCAGTTAACCCCTCTGCCGTCAGAGCAACTGGTAACACAGTACTGTTAACCCCTCTGCCGTCAGAGCAACTGGTAACACAGTGCAGTTAACCCCTCTGCCGTCAGAGCAACTGGTAACAGTGCTATTAACCCCTCTGCCGTCACAGCAACTGGTAACACAGTACTGTTAACCCCTCTGCCATCAGAGCAAATGGTAACAGTGCTGTTAACCCCTCTGCCGTCAGAGCAACTGGTAACAGTGCTGTTAACCCTCTGCCTTTAGAGGAACTGGTAACAGTACTGTTAACTCCTCTGCTGTTAGAGCAACTGGTAACACAGTACTGTTAAACTCTCTGCCGTCAGAGCAACTGTAAACACAGTGCAGTTAACCCCTCTGCCAGCAGAGCAACTGGTAACAGTGCTGTTAACCCCTCTGCCACAGAGCAACTGGTAACAATGCTGTTAACCCTCTGCCTTTACAGAAACTGGTAACAGTACTGTTAACCCCTCTGCCGTCAGAGCAACTGGTAGACACAGTACTGTTAACCCCTCTGCCATCAGAGCAATTGGTAACACAGTACTGTTAACCCCTCTGCCATCAGAGCAACTGGTAACACAGTGCAGTTAACCCCTCTGCCGTCAGAGCAACTGGTAACACAGTACTGTTAACCCCTCTGCCGTCAGAGCAACTGGTAACACAGTGCAGTTAACCCCTCTGCCGTCAGAGCAACTGGTAACAGTGCTGTTAACCCCTCTGCCGTCACAGCAACTGGTAACACAGTACTGTTAACCCCTCTGCCATCAGAGCAAATGGTAACAGTGCTGTTAACCCCTCTGCCATTAGAGCAAATGGTAACAGTGCTGTTAACCCCTCTGCCGTCAGAGCAACTGGTAACAGTGCTGTTAACCCTCTGCCTTTAGAGGAACTGGTAACAGTACTGTTAACTCCTCTGCTGTTAGAGCAACTGGTAACACAGTACTGTTAAACTCTCTGCCGTCAGAGCAACTGTAAACACAGTGCAGTTAACCCCTCTGCCAGCAGAGCAACTGGTAACAGTGCTGTTAACCCCTCAGCCATCAGAGCAACTAGTCACAAAGTACTGTTAACCCCTCTGCCGTCAGAGCAACTGGTAACACAGTACTGTTAACCCCTCTGCTGTCAGAGCAACTGGGAACACAGTGCAGTTAACCCCTCAGCTGTCAGAGCAACTGGTAACAGTGCTGTTAACCCCTCAGCCATCAGAGCAACTGGTCACACAGTACTGTTAACCCCTCTGCCGGCAAAGCAACTGGCAACACAGTGCTGTTAACCCCACCTATGCCATAGCAGCAAGCAACACTGCACTATTAACCCTACCTATGCCATAGCAGAAAGCAACACTGCAATCCCCTGACATTACTGCAGCACAGTACTGTTAACCCCTCTGCCGTCAGAGCAACTGGTAACACAATACTGTTAACCCCTCTGCCGTCAGAGCAACTGGTAATACAGTGCAGTTAACCCCTCTTCCGTCAGACCAACTGGTAACACAATACTGTTAACCCCTCTGCCGTCAGAGCAACTGGTAATACAGTGCAGTTAACCCCTCTTCCGTCAGACCAACTGGTAACTCAGAACTGTTAACCCCTCTGCCGTCACAGCAACTGGTAACACAATACTGTTAACCCCTCTGCCGTCAGAGCAACTGGTAACACAGTGCAGTTAACCCCTCTGCCGTCAGAGCAACTGGTAAAACTGTGCAGTTAACCCCTCTTCCGTCAGACCAACTGGTAACACAGAACTGTTAACCCCTCTGCCGTCAGAGCAACTGGTAACATAGTGCTGTTAACCCCTCTACCACAGAGCAACTGGTAACAATGCTGTTAACCCTCTGCCTTTACAGAAACTGGTAACAGTACTGTTAACCCCTCTGCCGTCAGAGCAACTGGTAAACACAGTACTGTTAACCCCTCTGCTGTGAGAGCAACTGGTAACACAGTACTGTTAACCCCTCTGCCATCAGAGCAATTGGTAACACAGTACTGTTAACCCCTCTGCCATCAGAGCAACTGGTAACACAGTGCAGTTAACCCCTCTGCCGTCAGAGCAACTGGTAACACAGTACTGTTAACCCCTCTGCCGTCAGAGCAACTGGTAACACAGTGCAGTTAACCCCTCTGCCGTCAGAGCAACTGGTAACAGTGCTGTTAACCCATCTGTCGTCACAGCAACTGGTAACACAGTACTGTTAACCCCTCTGCCATCAGAGCAAATGGTAACAGTGCTGTTAACCCCTCTGCCATCAGAGCAACTGGTAACACAGTGCAGTTAACCCCTCTGCCGTCAGAGCAACTGGTAACAAAGTACTGTTAACCCCTCTGCTGTCAGAGCAACTGGGAACACAGTGCAGTTAACCCCTCAGCTGTCAGAGAAACTGGTAACACTGCTGTTAACCCCTCAGCCATCAGAGCAACTGGTCACACAGTACTGTTAACCCCTCTGCCGTCAGAGCAACTGGTAACACAGTACTGTTAACCCCTCTGCCGGCAAAGCAACTGGCAACACAGTGCTGTTAACCCCACCTATGCCATAGCAGCAAGCAACACTGCACTATTAACCCTACCTATGCCATAGCAGAAAGGAACACTGTAATCCCCTGACATTACTGCAGCACAGTACTGTTAACCCCTCTGCCGTCAGAGCAACTGGTAACACAATACTGTTAACCCCTCTGAAGTCAGAGCAACTGGTAATACAGTGCAGTTAACTCCTCTTCCGTCAGACCAACTGGTAACACAATACTGTTAACCCCTCTGCCGTCAGAGCAACTGGTAATACAGTGCAGTTAACCCCTCTTCCGTCAGACCAACTGGTAACCCAGAACTGTTAACCCCTCTGCCGTCACAGCAACTGGTAACACAATACTGTTAACCCCTCTGCCGTCAGAGCAACTGGTAACACAGTGCAGTTAACCCCTCTGCCGTCAGAGCAACTGGTAATACTGTGCAGTTAACCCCTCTTCCGTCAGACCAACTGGTAACACAGAACTGTTAACCCCTCTGCCGTCAGAGCAACTGGTAACATAGTGCTGTTAACCCCTCTGCCACAGAGCAACTGGTAACAATGCTGTTAACCCTCTGCCTTTACAGAAACTGGTAACAGTACTGTTAACCCCTCTGCCGTCAGAGCAACTGGTAAACAGTACTGTTAACCCCTCTGCCATCAGAGCAACTGGTAACACAGTGCAGTTAACCCCTCTGCCGTCAGAGCAACTGGTAACACAGTACTGTTAACCCCTCTGCCGTCAGAGCAACTGGTAACACAGTGCAGTTAACCCCTCTGCCGTCAGAGCAACTGGTAACAGTGCTGTTAACCCATCTGTCGTCACAGCAACTGGTAACACAGTACTGTTAACCCCTCTGCCATCAGAGCAAATGGTAACAGTGCTGTTGACCCCTCTGCCGTCAGAGCAACTGGTAACACAGTACTGTTAACCCCTCTGCCATTAAAGCAAATGGTAACAGTGCTGTTAACCCCTCTGCCGTCAGAGCAACAGGTAACAGTGCTGTTAACCCTCTGCCTTTAGAGAAACTGGTAACACAGTACTGTTAAACTCTCTGCCGTCAGAGCAACTGGTAACACAGTACTGTTAACCCCTCTGCCATTAAAGCAAATGGTAACAGTGCTGTTAACCCCTCTGCCATCAGAGCAACTGGTAACAGTGCTGTTAACCCTCTGCCTTTAGAGAAACTGGTAACAGTACTGTTAACCCCTCTGCTGTTAGAGCAACTGGTAACACAGTACTGTTAAACTCTCTGCCGTCAGAGCAACTGGAAACACAGTGCAGTTAACCCCTCTGCCAGCAGAGCAACTGGTAACAGTGCTGTTAACCCCTCAGCCATCAGAGCAACTAGTCACAAAGTGCTGTTAACCCCTCTGCCGTCAGAGCAACTGGGAACACAGTGCAGTTAACCCCTCAGCTGTCAGAGCAACTGGTAACAGTGCTGTTAACCCCTCAGCCATCAGAGCAACTGGTCACACAGTACTGTTAACCCCTCTGCCGTCAGAGCAACTGGTAACACAGTACTGTTAACCCCTCTGCCGGCAAAGCAACTGGCAACACAGTGCTGTTACCCCACCTATGCAATAGCAGCAAGCAACACTGCACTATTAACCCTACCTATGCCATAGCAGAAAGCAACACTGCAGTCCCCTGACATTACTGCAGCACAGTACTGTTAACCCCTCTGCCGTCAGAGCAACTGGTAACACAATACTGTTAACCCCTCTGAAGTCAGAGCAACTGGTAATACAGTGCAGTTAACCCCTCTTCCGTCAGACCAACTGGTAACACAATACTGTTAACCCCTCTGCCGTCAGAGCAACTGGTAATACAGTGCAGTTAACCCCTCTTCAGTCAGAGCAACTGGTAACACAGAACTGTTAACCCCTCTGCCGTCAGAGCAACTGGTAACACAATACTGGTAACCCCTCTGCCGTCAGAGCAACTGGTAACACAGTGCAGTTAACCCCTCTGCCATTAAAGCAAATGGTAACAGTGCTGTTAACCCCTCTGCCGTCAGAGCAACTGGTAACAGTGCTGTTAACCCATCTGTCGTCACAGCAACTGGTAACACAGTACTGTTAACCCCTCTGCCATCAGAGCAAATGGTAACAGTGCTGTTAACCCCTCTGCCATCAGAGCAACTGGTAACACAGTGCAGTTAACCCCTCTGCCGTCAGAGCAACTGGTAACAAAGTACTGTTAACCCCTCTGCTGTCAGAGCAACTGGGAACACAGTGCAGTTAACCCCTCAGCTGTCAGAGAAACTGGTAACACTGCTGTTAACCCCTCAGCCATCAGAGCAACTGGTCACACAGTACTGTTAACCCCTCTGCCGTCAGAGCAACTGGTAACACAGTACTGTTAACCCCTCTGCCGGCAAAGCAACTGGCAACACAGTGCTGTTAACCCCACCTATGCCATAGCAGCAAGCAACACTGCACTATTAACCCTACCTATGCCATAGCAGAAAGGAACACTGTAATCCCCTGACATTACTGCAGCACAGTACTGTTAACCCCTCTGCCGTCAGAGCAACTGGTAACACAATACTGTTAACCCCTCTGAAGTCAGAGCAACTGGTAATACAGTGCAGTTAACTCCTCTTCCGTCAGACCAACTGGTAACACAATACTGTTAACCCCTCTGCCGTCAGAGCAACTGGTAATACAGTGCAGTTAACCCCTCTTCCGTCAGACCAACTGGTAACCCAGAACTGTTAACCCCTCTGCCGTCACAGCAACTGGTAACACAGTGCAGTTAACCCCTCTGCCGTCAGAGCAACTGGTAATACTGTGCAGTTAACCCCTCTTCCGTCAGACCAACTGGTAACACAGAACTGTTAACCCCTCTGCCGTCAGAGCAACTGGTAACATAGTGCTGTTAACCCCTCTGCCACAGAGCAACTGGTAACAATGCTGTTAACCCTCTGCCTTTACAGAAACTGGTAACAGTACTGTTAACCCCTCTGCCGTCAGAGCAACTGGTAAACAGTACTGTTAACCCCTCTGCCATCAGAGCAACTGGTAACACAGTGCAGTTAACCCCTCTGCCGTCAGAGCAACTGGTAACACAGTACTGTTAACCCCTCTGCCGTCAGAGCAACTGGTAACACAGTGCAGTTAACCCCTCTGCCGTCAGAGCAACTGGTAACAGTGCTGTTAACCCATCTGTCGTCACAGCAACTGGTAACACAGTACTGTTAACCCCTCTGCCATCAGAGCAAATGGTAACAGTGCTGTTGACCCCTCTGCCGTCAGAGCAACTGGTAACACAGTACTGTTAACCCCTCTGCCATTAAAGCAAATGGTAACAGTGCTGTTAACCCCTCTGCCGTCAGAGCAACAGGTAACAGTGCTGTTAACCCTCTGCCTTTAGAGAAACTGGTAACACAGTACTGTTAAACTCTCTGCCGTCAGAGCAACTGGAAACACAGTGCAGTTAACCCCTCTGCCAGCAGAGCAACTGGTAACAGTGCTGTTAACCCCTCAGCCATCAGAGCAACTAGTCACAAAGTACTGTTAACCCCTCTGCCGTCAGAGCAACTGGGAACACAGTGCAGTTAACCCCTCAGCTGTCAGAGCAACTGGTAACAGTGCTGTTAACCCCTCAGCCATCAGAGCAACTGGTCACACAGTACTGTTAACCCCTCTGCCGTCAGAGCAACTGGTAACACAGTACTGTTAACCCCTCTGCCGGCAAAGCAACTGGCAACACAGTGCTGTTACCCCACCTATGCCATAGCAGCAAGCAACACTGCACTATTAACCCTACCTATGCCATAGCAGAAAGCAACACTGCAGTCCCCTGACATTACTGCAGCACAGTACTGTTAACCCCTCTGCCGTCAGAGCAACTGGTAACACAATACTGTTAACCCCTCTGAAGTCAGAGCAACTGGTAATACAGTGCAGTTAACCCCTCTTCCGTCAGACCAACTGGTAACACAATACTGTTAACCCCTCTGCCGTCAGAGCAACTGGTAATACAGTGCAGTTAACCCCTCTTCAGTCAGAGCAACTGGTAACACAGTACTGTTAACCCCTCTGCCATTAAAGCAAATGGTAACAGTGCTGTTAACCCCTCTGCCATCAGAGCAACTGGTAACAGTGCTGTTAACCCTCTGCCTTTAGAGAAACTGGTAACAGTACTGTTAACCCCTCTGCTGTTAGAGCAACTGGTAACACAGTACTGTTAAACTCTCTGCCGTCAGAGCAACTGGAAACACAGTGCAGTTAACCCCTCTGCCAGCAGAGCAACTGGTAACAGTGCTGTTAACCCCTCAGCCATCAGAGCAACTAGTCACAAAGTGCTGTTAACCCCTCTGCCGTCAGAGCAACTGGGAACACAGTGCAGTTAACCCCTCAGCTGTCAGAGCAACTGGTAACAGTGCTGTTAACCCCTCAGCCATCAGAGCAACTGGTCACACAGTACTGTTAACCCCTCTGCCGTCAGAGCAACTGGTAACACAGTACTGTTAACCCCTCTGCCGGCAAAGCAACTGGCAACACAGTGCTGTTACCCCACCTATGCAATAGCAGCAAGCAACACTGCACTATTAACCCTACCTATGCCATAGCAGAAAGCAACACTGCAGTCCCCTGACATTACTGCAGCACAGTACTGTTAACCCCTCTGCCGTCAGAGCAACTGGTAACACAATACTGTTAACCCCTCTGAAGTCAGAGCAACTGGTAATACAGTGCAGTTAACCCCTCTTCCGTCAGACCAACTGGTAACACAATACTGTTAACCCCTCTGCCGTCAGAGCAACTGGTAATACAGTGCAGTTAACCCCTCTTCAGTCAGAGCAACTGGTAACACAGAACTGTTAACCCCTCTGCCGTCAGAGCAACTGGTAACACAATACTGGTAACCCCTCTGCCGTCAGAGCAACTGGTAACACAGTGCAGTTAACCCCTCTGCCATTAAAGCAAATGGTAACAGTGCTGTTAACCCCTCTGCCGTCAGAGCAACTGGTAACAGTGCTGTTAACCCTCTGCCTTTAGAGAAACTGGTAACAGTACTGTTAACCCTCTGCCTTTACAGAAACTGGTAACAGTACTGTTAACCCCTCTGCCGTCAGAGCAACTGGTAAACACAGTACTGTTAACCCCTCTGCTGTGAGAGCAACTGGTAACACAGTACTGTTAACCCCTCTGCCATCAGAGCAATTGGTAACACAGTACTGTTAACCCCTCTGCCATCAGAGCAACTGGTAACACAGTGCAGTTAACCCCTCTGCCGTCAGAGCAACTGGTAACACAGTACTGTTAACCCCTCTGCCGTCAGAGCAACTGGTAACACAGTGCAGTTAACCCCTCTGCCGTCAGAGCAACTGGTAACAGTGCTGTTAACCCATCTGTCGTCACAGCAACTGGTAACACAGTACTGTTAACCCCTCTGCCATCAGAGCAAATGGTAACAGTGCTGTTGACCCCTCTGCCGTCAGAGCAACTGGTAACACAGTACTGTTAACCCCTCTGCCATTAAAGCAAATGGTAACAGTGCTGTTAACCCCTCTGCCGTCAGAGCAACTGGTAACAGTGCTGTTAACCCTCTGCCTTTAGAGAAACTGGTAACAGTACTGTTAACCCCTCTGCTGTTAGAGCAACTGGTAACACAGTACTGTTAAACTCTCTGCCGTCAGAGCAACTGGAAACACAGTGCAGTTAACCCCTCTGCCAGCAGAACAACTGGTAACAGTGCTGTTAACCCCTCAGCCATCAGAGCAACTAGTCACAAAGTACTGTTAACCCCTCTGCCGTCAGAGCAACTGGGAACACAGTGCAGTTAACCCCTCAGCTGTCAGAGCAACTGGTAACAGTGCTGTTAACCCCTCAGCCATCAGAGCAACTGGTCACACAGTACTGTTAACCCCTCTGCCGTCAGAGCAACTGGTAACACAGTACTGTTAACCCCTCTGCCGGCAAAGCAACTGGCAACACAGTGCTGTTACCCCACCTATGCCATAGCAGCAAGCAACACTGCACTATTAACCCTACCTATGCCATAGCAGAAAGCAACACTGCAGTCCCCTGACATTACTGCAGCACAGTACTGTTAACCCCTCTGCCGTCAGAGCAACTGGTAACACAATACTGTTAACCCCTCTGAAGTCAGAGCAACTGGTAATACAGTGCAGTTAACCCCTCTTCCGTCAGACCAACTGGTAACACAATACTGTTAACCCCTCTGCCGTCAGAGCAACTGGTAATACAGTGCAGTTAACCCCTCTTCAGTCAGAGCAACTGGTAACACAGTACTGTTAACCCCTCTGCCATTAAAGCAAATGGTAACAGTGCTGTTAACCCCTCTGCCGTCAGAGCAACTGGTAACAGTGCTGTTAACCCTCTGCCTTTAGAGAAACTGGTAACAGTACTGTTAACCCCTCTGCTGTTAGAGCAACTGGTAACACAGTACTGTTAAACTCTCTGCCGTCAGAGCAACTGGAAACACAGTGCAGTTAACCCCTCTGCCAGCAGAGCAACTGGTAACAGTGCTGTTAACCCCTCAGCCATCAGAGCAACTAGTCACAAAGTACTGTTAGCCCCTCTGCCGTCAGAGCAACTGGGAACACAGTGCAGTTAACCCCTCAGCTGTCAGAGCAACTGGTAACAGTGCTGTTAACCCCTCAGCCATCAGAGCAACTGGTCACACAGTACTGTTAACCCCTCTGCCGTCAGAGCAACTGGTAACACAATACTGTTAACCCCTCTGCCGGCAAAGCAACTGGCAACACAGTGCTGTTACCCCACCTATGCCATAGCAGCAAGCAACACTGCACTATTAACCCTACCTATGCCATAGCAGAAAGCAACACTGCAGTCCCCTGACATTACTGCAGCACAGTACTGTTAACCCCTCTGCCGTCAGAGCAACTGGTAACACAATACTGTTAACCCCTCTGAAGTCAGAGCAACTGGTAATACAGTGCAGTTAACCCCTCTTCCGTCAGACCAACTGGTAACACAATACTGTTAACCCCTCTGCCGTCAGAGCAACTGGTAATACAGTGCAGTTAACCCCTCTTCAGTCAGAGCAACTGGTAACACAGAACTGTTAACCCCTCTGCCGTCAGAGCAACTGGTAACACAATACTGGTAACCCCTCTGCCGGCAAAGCAACTGGCAACACAGTGCTGTTACCCCACCTATGCCATAGCAGCAAGCAACACTGCACTATTAACCCTACCTATGCCATAGCAGAAAGCAACACTGCAGTCCCCTGACATTACTGCAGCACAGTACTGTTAACCCCTCTGCCGTCAGAGCAACTGGTAACACAATACTGTTAACCCCTCTGAAGTCAGAGCAACTGGTAATACAGTGCAGTTAACCCCTCTTCCGTCAGACCAACTGGTAACACAATACTGTTAACCCCTCTGCCGTCAGAGCAACTGGTAATACAGTGCAGTTAACCCCTCTTCAGTCAGAGCAACTGGTAACACAGAACTGTTAACCCCTCTGCCGTCAGAGCAACTGGTAACACAATACTGGTAACCCCTCTGCCGTCAGAGCAACTGTCAACACAGTGCAGTTAACCCCTCTACCGTCAGAGCAACTGGTAACACAGTACTGTTAACCCCTCTGCCATTAAAGCAAATGGTAACAGTGCTGTTAACCCCTCTGTCATCAGAGCAACTGGTAACAGTGCTGTTAACCCTCTGCCTTTAGAGAAACTGGTAACAGTACTGTTAACCCCTCTGCTGTTAGAGCAACTGGTAACACAGTACTGTTAAACTCTCTGCCGTCAGAGCAACTGGAAACACAGTGCAGTTAACCCCTCTGCCAGCAGAGCAACTGGTAACAGTGCTGTTAACCCCTCAGCCATCAGAGCAACTAGTCACAAAGTACTGTTAACCCCTCTGCCGTCAGAGCAACTGGGAACACAGTGCAGTTAACCCCTCAGCTGTCAGAGCAACTGGTAACAGTGCTGTTAACCCCTCAGCCATCAGAGCAACTGGTCACACAGTACTGTTAACCCCTCTGCCGTCAGAGCAACTGGTAACACAGTACTGTTAACCCCTCTGCCGGCAAAGCAACTGGCAACACAGTGCTGTTACCCCACCTATGCCATAGCAGCAAGCAACACTGCACTATTAACCCTACCTATGCCATAGCAGAAAGCAACACTGCAGTCCCCTGATTTTACTGCAGCACAGTACTGTTAACCCCTCTGCCGTCAGAGCAACTGGTAACACAATACTGTTAACCCCTCTGAAGTCAGAGCAACTGGTAATACAGTGCAGTTAACCCCTCTTCCGTCAGACCAACTGGTAACACAATACTGTTAACCCCTCTGCCGTCAGAGCAACTGGTAATACAGTGCAGTTAACCCCTCTTCAGTCAGAGCAACTGGTAACACAGAACTGTTAACCCCTCTGCCGTCAGAGCAACTGGTAACACAATACTGGTAACCCCTCTGCCGTCAGAGCAACTGGTAACATAGTGCAGTTAACCCCTCTACCGTCAGAGCAACTGGTAATACAGTGCAGTTAACCCCTCTTCCGTCAGACCAACTAGTAACACAGAACTGTTAACCCCTCTGCCGTCAGAGCAACTGGTAACACAGTGCTGTTAACCCCTCTGCCGCAGAGCAACTGGTAACAGTGCTGTTAACCCTCTGCCTTTAGAGAAACTGGTAACAGTACTGTTAACCCCTCTGCTGTTAGAGCAACTGGTAACACAGTACTGTTAACCCCTCTACCATCAGAGCATTTGGTAATACAGTGCAGTTAACCCCTCTGCCGGCAAAGCAACTGGCAACACAGTGCTGTTACCCCACCTATGCCATAGCAGCAAGCAACACTGCACTATTAACCCTACCTATGCCATAGCAGAAAGCAACACTGCAGTCCCCTGACATTACTGCAGCACAGTACTGTTAACCCCTCTGCCGTCAGAGCAACTGGTAACACAATACTGTTAACCCCTCTGAAGTCAGAGCAACTGGTAATACAGTGCAGTTAACCCCTCTTCCGTCAGACCAACTGGTAACACAATACTGTTAACCCCTCTGCCGTCAGAGCAACTGGTAATACAGTGCAGTTAACCCCTCTTCAGTCAGAGCAACTGGTAACACAGTACTGTTAACCCCTCTGCCATTAAAGCAAATGGTAACAGTGCTGTTAACCCCTCTGCCGTCAGAGCAACTGGTAACAGTGCTGTTAACCCTCTGCCTTTAGAGAAACTGGTAACAGTATTGTTAACCCCTCTGCTGTTAGAGCAACTGGTAACACAGTACTGTTAAACTCTCTGCCGTCAGAGCAACTGGAAACACAGTGCAGTTAACCCCTCTGCCAGCAGAGCAACTGGTAACAGTGCTGTTAACCCCTCAGCCATCAGAGCAACTAGTCACAAAGTACTGTTAGCCCCTCTGCCGTCAGAGCAACTGGGAACACAGTGCAGTTAACCCCTCAGCTGTCAGAGCAACTGGTAACAGTGCTGTTAACCCCTCAGCCATCAGAGCAACTGGTCACACAGTACTGTTAACCCCTCTGCCGTCAGAGCAACTGGTAACACAGTACTGTTAACCCCTCTGCCGGCAAAGCAACTGGCAACACAGTGCTGTTACCCCACCTATGCCATAGCAGCAAGCAACACTGCACTATTAACCCTACCTATGCCATAGCAGAAAGCAACACTGCAGTCCCCTGACATTACTGCAGCACAGTACTGTTAACCCCTCTGCCGTCAGAGCAACTGGTAACACAATACTGTTAACCCCTCTGAAGCCAGAGCAACTGGTAATACAGTGCAGTTAACCCCTCTTCCGTCAGACCAACTGGTAACACAATACTGTTAACCCCTCTGCCGTCAGAGCAACTGGTCTTACAGTGCAGTTAACCCCTCTTCAGTCAGAGCAACTGGTAACACAGAACTGTTAACACCTCTGCCGTCAGAGCAACTGGTAACACAATACTGGTAACCCCTCTGCCGTCAGAGCAACTGTCAACACAGTGCAGTTAACCCCTCTACCGTCAGAGCAACTGGTAACACAGTACTGTTAACCCCTCTGCCATTAAAGCAAATGGTAACAGTGCTGTTAACCCCTCTGTCGTCAGAGCAACTGGTAACAGTGCTGTTAACCCTCTGCCTTTAGAGAAACTGGTAACAGTACTGTTAACCCCTCTGCTGTTAGAGCAACTGGTAACACAGTACTGTTAAACTCTCTGCCGTCAGAGCAACTGGAAACACAGTGCAGTTAACCCCTCTGCCAGCAGAGCAACTGGTAACAGTGCTGTTAACCCCTCAGCCATCAGAGCAACTAGTCACAAAGTACTGTTAACCCCTCTGCCGTCAGAGCAACTGGGAACACAGTGCAGTTAACCCCTCAGCTGTCAGAGCAACTGGTAACAGTGCTGTTAACCCCTCAGCCATCAGAGCAACTGGTCACACAGTACTGTTAACCCCTCTGCCGTCAGAGCAACTGGTAACACAGTACTGTTAACCCCTCTGCCGGCAAAGCAACTGGCAACACAGTGCTGTTACCCCACCTATGCCATAGCAGCAAGCAACACTGCACTATTAACCCTACCTATGCCATAGCAGAAAGCAACACTGCAGTCCCCTGACATTACTGCAGCACAGTACTGTTAACCCCTCTGCCGTCAGAGCAACTGGTAACACAATACTGTTAACCCCTCTGAAGTCAGAGCAACTGGTAACACAATACTGTTAACCCCTCTGCCGTCAGAGCAACTGGTAATACAGTGCAGTTAACCCCTCTTCAGTCAGAGCAACTGGTAACACAGAACTGTTAACCCCTCTGCCGTCAGAGCAACTGGTAACACAATACTGGTAACCCCTCTGCCGTCAGAGCAACTGGTAACACAGTGCAGTTAACCCCTCTACCGTCAGAGCAACTGGTAATACAGTGCAGTTAACCCCTCTTCCGTCAGACCAACTAGTAACACAGAACTGTTAACCCCTCTGCCGTCAGAGCAACTGGTAACACAGTGCTGTTAACCCCTCTGCCGCAGAGCAACTGGTAACAGTGCTGTTAACCCTCTGCCTTTAGAGAAACTGGTAACAGTACTGTTAACCCCTCTGCTGTTAGAGCAACTGGTAACACAGTACTGTTAACCCCTCTACCATCAGAGCATTTGGTAATACAGTGCAGTTAACCCCTCTGCCGTCAGAGCAACTGGTAACACAGTACTGTTAACCCCTCTGCCGTCAGAGCAACTGGTAACACAATATTGTTAACCCCTCTGCCGTCAGAGCAACTGGTAACAGTGCTGTTAACCCCTCAGCCATGAGAGCAACTGGTCCCACTGTACTGTTAACCCCTCTGCCGTCAGAGTAACTGGTAACACAGTACTGTTAACCCCTCTGCCAGCAGAGCAACTGGTAACACAGTGCAGTTAACCCCTTTGCCGTCAGACCAACTGGTAACTCAGAACTGTTAACCCCTCTGCCGTCACAGCAACTGGTAACACAATACTGTTAACCCCTCTGCCGTCAGAGCAACTGGTAACACAATGCAGTTAACCCCTCTGCCGTCAGAGCAACTGGTAATACTGTGCAGTTAACCCCTCTTCCGTCAGACCAACTGGTAACACAGAACTGTTAACCCCTCTGCCGTCAGAGCAACTGGTAACATAGTGCTGTTAACCCCTCTGCCACAGAGCAACTGGTAACAATGCTGTTAACCCTCTGCCTTTACAGAAACTGGTAACAGTACTGTTAACCCCTCTGCCGTCAGAGCAACTGGTAAACACAGTACTGTTAACCCCTCTGCTGTGAGAGCAACTAGTAACACAGTACTGTTAACCCCTCTGCCATCAGAGCAATTGGTAACACAGTACTGTTAACCCCTCTGCCATCAGAGCAACTGGTAACACAGTGCTGTTAACCCCTCTGCCGTCAGAGCAACTGGTAACACAGTACTGTTAACCCCTCTGCCGTCAGAGCAACTGGTAACACAGTGCAGTTAACCCCTCTGCAGTCAGAGCAACTGGTAACAGTGCTGTTAACCCATCTGTCATCACAGCAACTGGTAACACAGTACTGTTAACCCCTCTGCCATCAGAGCAAATGGTAACAGTGCTGTTAACCCCTCTCCCGTCAGAGCAACTGGTAACAGTGTTGTTAACCCTCTGCCTTTAGAGAAACTGGTAACAGTACTGTTAACCCCTCTGCTGTTAGAGCAACTGGTAACACAGTACTGTTAAACTCTCTGCCGTCAGAGCAACTGGAAACACAGTGCAGTTAACCCCTCTGCCAGCAGAGCAACTGGTAACAGTGCTGTTAACCCCTCAGCCATCAGAGCAACTAGTCACAAAGTACTGTTAACCCCTCTGCCGTCAGAGCAACTGGGAACACAGTGCAGTTAACCCCTCAGCTGTCAGAGCAACTGGTAACAGTGCTGTTAACCCCTCAGCCATCAGAGCAACTGGTCACACAGTACTGTTAACCCCTCTGCAGTCAGAGCAACTGGTAACACAGTACTGTTAACCCCTCTGCCGGCAAAGCAACTGGCAACACAGTGCTGTTACCCCACCTATGCCATAGCAGCTAGCAACACTGCACTATTAACCTTACCTATGCCATAGCAGAAAGCAACACTGCAGTCCCCTGACATTACTGCAGCACAGTACTGTTAACCCCTCTGCCGTCAGAGCAACTGGTAACACAATACTGTTAACCCCTCTGAAGTCAGAGCAACTGGTAATACAGTGCAGTTAACCCCTCTTCCGTCAGACCAACTGGTAACACAATACTGTTAACCCCTCTGCCGTCACAGCAACTGGTAATACAGTGCAGTTAACCCCTCTTCAGCCAGAGCAACTGGTAACACAGAACTGTTAACCCCTCTGCCGTCAGAGCAACTGGTAACACAATACTGGTAACCCCTCTGCCGTCAGAGCAACTGGTAACACAGTGCAGTTAACCCCTCTACCGTCAGAGCAACTGGTAATACAGTGCAGTTAACCCCTCTTCCGTCAGACCAACTAGTAACACAGAACTGTTAACCCCTCTGCCGTCAGAGCAACTGGTAACACAGTGCTGTTAACCCCTCTGCCGCAGAGCAACTGGTAACAGTGCTGTTAACCCTCTGCCTTTAGAGAAACTGGTAACACAGTACTGTTAACCCCTCTACCATCAGAGCATTTGGTAATACAGTGCAGTTAACCCCTCTGCCGTCAGAGCAACTGGTAACACAGTACTGTTAACCCCTCTGCCGTCAGAGCAACTGGTAACACAGTACTGTTAACCCCTCTGCCGTCAGAGCAACTGGTAACAGTGCTGTTAACCCCTCAGCCATGAGAGCAACTGGTCACACTGTACTGTTAACCCCTCTGCTGTCAGAGTAACTGGTAACACAGTACTGTTAACCCCTCTGCCGTCAGAGCAACTGGTAACACAGTGCAGTTAACCCCTTTGCCGTCAGAGCAACTGGTAACAGTGCTGTTAACCCTTCTGCCGTCACAGCAACTGGTAACACAGTACTGTTAACCCCTCTGCCATTAGAGCAAATGGTAACAGTGCTGTTAACCCCTCTGCCGTCAGAGCAACTGGTAACAGTGCTGATAACCCTCTGCCTTTAGAGAAACTGGTAACAGTACTGTGAACCCCTCTGCTGTTAGAGCAACTGGTAACACAGTACTGTTAAACTCTCTGCCGTCAGAGCAACTGGAAACACAGTGCAGTTAACCCCTCTGCCGGCAGAGCAACTGGTAACAGTGCTGTTAACCCCTCAGCCATCAGAGCAACTAGTCACACAGTACTGTTAACCCCTCTGCCGTCAGAGCAACTGGTAACACAGTACTGTTAACCCCTCTACCGGCAAAGCAATTGGCAACACAGTGCTGTTACCACCACCTATGCCATAGCAGCAAGCAACACTGCAGTCCCCTGACATTACTGCAGCACAGTACTGTTAACCCCTTTGCCATCAGAGCAACTGGTAACACAATACTGTTAACCCCTCTGCCGTCAGAGCAACTGGTAATACAGTACAGTTAACCCGTCTTCCGTCAGACCAACTGGTAACACAGAACTGTTAAACCCTCTGCCGTCAGAGCAACTGGTAACACAGTGCAGTTAACCCCTCTTCCGTCAGAGCAACTGGTAACAGTGCTGTTAACCCCTCTGCCGCAGAGCAACTGGTAACAGTGCTGTTAACCCTCTGCCTTTAGAGAAACTGGTAACAGTACTGTTAACCCCTCTGCCGTCAGAGCAACTGGTAAACACAGTACTGTTAACCCCTCTGCTGTTAGAGCAACTGGTAACACAGTACTGTTAACCCCTCTGCCGTCAGAGCAACTGGTAACACAGTGCAGTTAACCCCTCTGCCGTCAGAGCAACTGGTAACACAGTACTGTTACCCCCTCTGCCATCAGAGCAATTGGTAACACAGTACTGTTAACCCTTCTGCCATCAGAGCAACTGGTAACACAGTGCAGTTAACCCCTCTGCCGTCAGAGCAACTGGTAACACAGTGCAGTTAACCCCTCTGCCGTCAGAGCAACTGGTAACACAATACTGTTACCCCCTCTGCCGTCAGAGCAACTGGTAACACAATACTGTTAACCCCTCTGCCGTCAGAGCAACTGGTAACACAATACTGTTAACCCCTCTGCCATGAGAGCAACTGGTCACACTGTACTGTTAACCCCTCTGCCGTCAGAGCAACTGGTAACACAGTACTGTTAACCCCTCTGCCGTCAGAGCAACTGGTAACACAGTGCAGTTAATCCCTCTGCCGTCAGAGCAACTGGTAACACAGTACTGTTAACCCCTCTGCCATCAGAGCAAATGGTAACAGTGCTGTTAACCCCTCTGCTGTCAGAGCAACTGGTAACACAGTACTGTTAACCCCTCTGCCATTAGAGCAAATAATAACAGTGCTGTTAACCCCTCTGCCGTCAGAGCAACTGGTAACAGTGCTGTTAACCCCTCTGCTGTCACAGCAACTGGTAACACAGTACTGTTAACCCCTCTGCCATCAGAGCAAATGGTAACAGTGCTGTTAACCCCTCTGCTGTCAGAGCAACTGGTAACACAGTACTGTTAACCCCTCTGCCATTCGAGCAAATAATAACAGTGCTGTTAACCCCTCTGCCGTCAGAGCAACTGGTAACAATGCTGTTAACCCTCTGCCTTTAGAGAAACTGGTAACAGTACTGTTAACCCCTTTGCTGTTAGAGCAACTGGTAACACAGTACTGTTAACCCCTCTGCCATCAGAGCAACTGGTAACACAATACTGTTAACCCCTCTGTTGTCAGAGCAACTGGTAACACAATACTGTTAACCCCTCTGCCGTCAGAGCAACTGGTAACACAATACTGTTAACCCCTCTGCCATGAGAGCAACTGGTCACACTGTACTGTTAACCCCTCTGCCGTCAGAGCAACTGGTAACACAGTGCAGTTAATCCCTCTGCCGTCAGAGCAACTGGTAACAGTGCTGTTAACCCTTCTGCCGTCACAGCAACTGGTAACACAGTACTGTTAACCCCTCTGCCATTAGAGCAAATGGTAACAGTGCTGTTAACCCCTCTGCCGTCAGAGCAACTGGTAACAGTGCTGATAACCCTCTGCCTTTAGAGAAACTGGTAACAGTACTGTTAACCCCTCTGCTGTTAGAGCAACTGGTAACACAGTACTGTTAAACTCTCTGCCGTCAGAGCAACTGGAAACACAGTGCAGTTAACCCCTCTGCCGGCAGAGCAACTGGTAACAGTGCTGTTAACCCCTCAGCCATCAGAGCAACTAGTCACACAGTACTGTTAACCCCTCTGCCGTCAGAGCAACTGGTAACACAGTACTGTTAACCCCTCTACCGGCAAAGCAATTGGCAACACAGTGCTGTTACCACCACCTATGCCATAGCAGCAAGCAACACTGCAGTCCCCTGACATTACTGCAGCACAGTACTGTTAACCCCTTTGCCATCAGAGCAACTGGTACCACAATACTGTTAACCCCTCTGCCGTCAGAGCAACTGGTAATACAGTGCAGTTAACCCGTCTTCCGTCAGATCAACTGGTAACACAGAACTGTTAAACCCTCTGCCGTCAGAGCAACTGGTAACACAGTGCAGTTAACCCCTCTTCCGTCAGAGCAACTGGTAACAGTGCTGTTAACCCCTCTGCCGCAGAGCAACTGGTAACAGTGCTGTTAACCCTCTGCCTTTAGAGAAACTGGTAACAGTACTGTTAACCCCTCTGCCGTCAGAGCAACTGGTAAACACAGTACTGTTAACCCCTCTGCTGTTAGAGCAACTGGTAACACAGTACTGTTAACCCCTCTGCCATCAGAGCAATTGGTAACACAGTACTGTTAACCCCTCTGCCATCAGAGCAACTGGTAACACAGTGCAGTTAACCCCTCTGCCGTCAGAGCAACTGGTAACACAGTGCAGTTAACCCCTCTGCCGTCAGAGCAACTGGTAACACAGTACTGTTACCCCCTCTGCCGTCAGAGCAACTGGAAACACAATACTGTTAACCCCTCTGCCGTCAGAGCAACTGGTAACACAATACTGTTAACCCCTCTGCCATGAGAGCAACTGGTCACACTGTACTGTTAACCCCTCTGCCGTCAGAGCAACTGGTAACACAGTACTGTTAACCCCTCTGCCGTCAGAGCAACTGGTAACACAGTGCAGTTAATCCCTCTGCCGTCAGAGCAACTGGTAACAGTGCTGTTAACCCCTCTGCCGTCACAGCAACTGGTAACACAGTACTGTTAACCCCTCTGCCATCAGAGCAAATGGTAACAGTGCTGTTAACCCCTCTGCTGTCACAGCAACTGGTAACACAGTACTGTTAACCCCTCTGCCATTAGAGCAAATAATAACAGTGCTGTTAACCCCTCTGCCGTCAGAGCAACTGGTAACAGTGCTGTTAACCCCTCTGCTGTCACAGCAACTGGTAACACAGTACTGTTAACCCCTCTGCCATCAGAGCAAATGGTAACAGTGCTGTTAACCCCTCTGCTGTCAGAGCAACTGGTAACACAGTACTGTTAACCCCTCTGCCATTCGAGCAAATAATAACAGTGCTGTTAACCCCTCTGCCGTCAGAGCAACTGGTAACAATGCTGTTAACCCTCTGCCTTTAGAGAAACTGGTAACAGTACTGTTAACCCCTTTGCTGTTAGAGCAACTGGTAACACAGTACTGTTAACCCCTCTGCCATCAGAGCAACTGGTAACACAATACTGTTAACCCCTCTGCCGTCAGAGCAACTGGTAACACAATACTGTTAACCCCTCTGCCATGAGAGCAACTGGTCACACTGTACTGTTAACCCCTCTGCCGTCAGAGCAACTGGTAACACAGTGCAGTTAATCCCTCTGCCGTCAGAGCAACTGGTAACAGTGCTGTTAACCCCTCTGCCGTCACAGCAACTGGTAACACAGTACTGTTAACCCCTCTGCCATCAGAGCAACTGTAACAGTGCTGTTAACCCCTCTGCCATCAGAGCAACTGGTAACAGTGCTGTTAACCCTCTGCCGTCAGAGCAACTGGTAACACAGTGCAGTTAATCCCTCTGCCGTCAGAGCAACTGGTAACAGTGCTGTTAACCCCTCTGCCGTCACAGCAACTGGTAACACAGTACTGTTAACCCCTCTGCCATCAGAGCAACTGGTAACAGTGCTGTTAACCCCTCTGCCGCAGAGCAACTGGTAACAGTGCTGTTAACCCTCTGCCTTTAGAGAAACTGGTAACAGTACTGTTAACCCCTCTGCCGTCAGAGCAACTGGTAAACACAGTACTGTTAACCCCTCTGCTGTTAGAGCAACTGGTAACACAGTACTGTTAACCCCTCTGCCATCAGAGCAACTGGTAACACAGTACTGTTAACCCCTCTGCCATCAGAGCAATTTGTAACACAGTACTGTTAACCCCTCTGCCATCAGAGCAACTGGTAACACAGTGCAGTTAACCCCTCTGCCGTCAGAGCAACTGGTAACACAGTGCAGTTAACCCCTCTTCCGTCAGAGCAACTGGTAACACAGTACTGTTACCCCCCTCTGCCGTCAAAGCAACTGGTAACACAATACTGTTAACCCCTCTGCCGTCAGAGCAACTGGTAACACAAAACTGTTAACCCCTCTGTCATGAGAGCAACTGGTCACACTGTACTGTTAACCCCTCTGCCGTCAGAGCAACTGGTAACACAGTACTGTTAACCCCTCTGCCGTCAGAGCAACTGGTAACACAGTACTGTTAACCCCTCTGCCGTCAGAGAAACTGGTAACACAGTGCAGTTAATCTCTCTGCCGTCAGAGCAACTGGTAACAGTGCTGTTAACACCTCTGCCGTCACAGCAACTGGTAACACAGTACTGTTAACCCCTCTGCCATCAGAGCAAATGGTAACAGTGCTGTTAACCCCTCTGCTGTCAGAGCAACTGGTAACACAGTACTGTTAACCCCTCTGCCATTAGAGCAAATAATAACAGTGCTGTTAACCCCTCTGCCGTCAGAGCAACTGGTAACAGTGCTGTTAACCCCTCTGCCGTCACAGCAACTGGTAACACAGTACTGTTAACCCCTCTGCCGTCAGAGCAAATGGTAACAGTGCTGTTAACCCCTCTGCTGTCAGAGCAACTGGTAACACAGTACTGTTAACCCCTCTGCCATTAGAGCAAATAATAACAGTGCTGTTAACCCCTCTGCCGTCAGAGCAACTGGTAACAGTGTTGTTAACCCTCTGCCTTTAGAGAAACTGGTAACAGTACTGTTAACCCCTCTGCTGTTAGAGCAACTGGTAACACAGTACTGTTAACCCCTCTGCCATCAGAGCAACTGGTAACACAGTACTGTTAACCCCTCTGCCGTCAGAGCAACTGGTAACACAATACTGTTAACCCCTCTGCCGTCAGAGCAACTGGTAACACAATACTGTTAACCCCTCTGCCATGAGAGCAACTGGTCACACTGTTCTGTTAACCCCTCTGCCGTCAGAGCAACTGGTAACAGTGCTGTTAACCCCTCTGCCGTCACAGCAACTGGTAACACAGTACTGTTAACCCCTCTGCCATCAGAGCAACTGGTAACAGTGCTGTTAACCCCTCTGCCGCAGAGCAACTGGTAACAGTGCTGTTAACCCTCTGCCTTTAGAGAAACTGGTAACAGTACTGTTAACCCCTCTGCCGTCAGAGCAACTGGTAAACACAGTACTGTTAACCCCTCTGCTGTTAGAGCAACTGGTAACACAGTACTGTTAACCCCTCTGCCATCAGAGCAATTTGTAACACAGTACTGTTAACCCCTCTGCCATCAGAGCAACTGGTAACACAGTGCAGTTAACCCCTCTGCCGTCAGAGCAACTGGTAACACAGTGCAGTTAACCCCTCTGCCGTCAGAGCAACTGGTAACACAGTACTGTTACCCCCCTCTGCCGTCAGAGCAACTGGTAACACAATACTGTTAACCCCTCTGCCGTCAGAGCAACTGGTAACACAAAACTGTTAACCCCTCTGCCGTCAGAGCAACTGGTAACACAGTGCAGTTAATCCCTCTGCCATCAGAGCAAATGGTAACAGTGCTGTTAACCCCTCTGCTGTCAGAGCAACTGGTAACACAGTACTGTTAACCCCTCTGCCATTAGAGCAAATAATAACAGTGCTGTTAACCCCTCTGCTGTCAGAGCAACTGGTAACAGTGCTGTTAACCCTCTGCCTTTAGATAAACTGGTAACAGTACTGTTAACCCCTCTGCTGTTAGAGCAACTGGTAACACAGTACTGTTAACCCCTCTGCCATCAGAGCAACTGGTAACACAATACTGTTAACCCCTCTGCCGTCAGAGCAACTGGTAACACAATACTGTTAACCCCTCTGCCGTCAGAGCAACTGGTAACACAATACTGTTAACCCCTCTGCCATGAAAGCAACTGGTCACACAGTGCAGTTAATCCCTCTGCCGTCAGAGCAACTGGTAACAGTGCTGTTAACCCCTCTGCCGTCACAGCAACTGGTAACACAGTACTGTTAACCCCTCTGCCATCAGAGCAAATGGTAACAGTGCTGTTAACCCCTCTGCTGTCAGAGCAACTGGTAACACAGTACTGTTAACCCCTCTGCCATTAGAGCAAATAATAACAGTGCTGTTAACCCCTCTGCCGTCAGAGCAACTGGTAACAGTGCTGTTAACCCTCTGCCGTCAGAGCAACTGGTAACATAGTGCTGTTAACCCCTCTGCCACAGAGCAACTGGTAACAATGCTGTTAACCCTCTGCCTTTACAGAAACTGGTAACAGTACTGTTAACCCCTCTGCCGTCAGAGCAACTGGTAAACACAGTACTGTTAACCCCTCTGCTGTGAGAGCAACTAGTAACACAGTACTGTTAACCCCTCTGCCATCAGAGCAATTGGTAACACAGTACTGTTAACCCCTCTGCCATCAGAGCAACTGGAAACACAGTGCAGTTAACCCCTCTGCCGTCAGAGCAACTGGTAACACAGTACTGTTAACCCCTCTGCCGTCAGAGCAACTGGTAACACAGTGCAGTTAACCCCTCTGCAGTCAGAGCAACTGGTAACAGTGCTGTTAACCCATCTGTCATCACAGCAACTGGTAACACAGTACTGTTAACCCCTCTGCCATCAGAGCAAATGGTAACAGTGCTGTTAACCCCTCTGCCGTCAGAGCAACTGGTAACACAGTACTGTTAACCCCTCTGCCATTAAAGCAAATGGTAACAGTGCTGTTAACCCCTCTGCCGTCAGAGCAACTGGTAACACAGTGCAGTTAACCCCTCTGCCGTCAGAGCAACTGGTAACAGTGTTGTTAACCCTCTGCCTTTAGAGAAACTGGTAACAGTACTGTTAACCC
This sequence comes from Bombina bombina, assembly GCF_027579735.1. Lineage (NCBI taxonomy): Eukaryota > Metazoa > Chordata > Amphibia > Anura > Bombinatoridae > Bombina > Bombina bombina. Next base: position 431,030,952 of record NC_069505.1, read on the forward strand.
CTCTGCTGTTAGAGCAACTGGTAACACAGTACTGTTAAACTCTCTGCCGTCAGAGCAACTGGAAACACAGTGCAGTTAACCCCTCTGCCAGCAGAGCAACTGGTAACAGTGCTGTTAACCCCTCAGCCATCAGAGCAATTAGTCACAAAGTACTGTTAACCCCTCTGCCGTCAGAGCAACTGGGAACACAGTGCAGTTAACCCCTCAGCTGTCAGAGCAACTGGTAACAGTGCTGTTAACCCCTCAGCCATCAGAGCAACTGGTCACACAGTACTGTTAACCCCTCTGGAGTCAGAGCAACTGGTAACACAGTACTTTTAACCCCTCTGCCGGCAAAGCAACTGGCAACACAGTGCTGTTACGCCACCTATGCCATAGCAGTAAGCAACACTGCACTATTAACCTTACCTATGCCATAGCAGAAAGCAACACTGCAGTCCCCTGACATTACTGCAGCACAGTACTGTTAACCCCTCTGCCGTCAGAGCAACTGGTAACACAATACTGTTAACCCCTCTGAAGTCAGAGCAACTGGTAATACAGTGCAGTTAACCCCTCTTCCGTCAGACCAACTGGTAACACAATACTGTTAACCCCTCTGCCGTCACAGCAACTGGTAATACAGTGCAGTTAACCCCTCTTCAGCCAGAGCAACTGGTAACACAGAACTGTTAACCCCTCTGCCGTCAGAGCAACTGGTAACACAATACTGGTAACCCCTCTGCCGTCAGAGCAACTGGTAACACAGTGCAGTTAACCCCTCTACCGTCAGAGCAACTGGTAATACAGTGCAGTTAACCCCTCTTCCGTCAGACCAACTAGTAACACAGAACTGTTAACCCCTCTGCCGTCAGAGCAACTGGTAACACAGTGCTGTTAACCCTCTGCCTTTAGAGAAACTGGTAACACAGTACTGTTAACCCCTCTACCATCAGAGCATTTGGTAATACAGTGCAGTTAGCCCCTCTACCATCAGAGCATTTGGTAATACAGTGCAGTTAGCCCCTCTGCCATCAGAGCAACTGGTAACACAGTACTGTTAACCCCTCTGCCGTCAGAGCAACTGGTAACACAATATTGTTAACCCCTCTGCCGTCAGAGCAACTGGTAACAGTGCTGTTAACCCCTCAGCCATGAGAGCAACTGGTCACACTGTACTGTTAACCCCTCTGCTGTCAGAGTAACTGGTAACACAGTACTGTTAACCCCTCTGCCGTCAGAGCAACTGGTAACACAGTGCAGTTAACCCCTTTGCCGTCAGAGCAACTGGTAACAGTGCTGTTAACCCTTCTGCCGTCACAGCAACTGGTAACACAGTACTGTTAACCCCTCTGCCGTCAGAGCAACTGGTAAACACAGTACTGTTAACCCCTCTGCTGTTAGAGCAACTGGTAACACAGTACTGTTAACCCCTCTGCCATCAGAGCAACTGGTAACACAGTACTGTTAACCCCTCTGCCATCAGAGCAATTTGTAACACAGTACTGTTAACCCCTCTGCCATCAGAGCAACTGGTAACACAGTGCAGTTAACCCCTCTGCCGTCAGAGCAACTGGTAACACAGTGCAGTTAACCCCTCTGCCGTCAGAGCAACTGGTAACACAGTACTGTTACCCCCTCTGCCGTCAAAGCAACTGGTAACACAATACTGTTAACCCCTCTGCCGTCAGAGCAACTGGTAACACAAAACTGTTAACCCCTCTGTCATGAGAGCAACTGGTCACACTGTACTGTTAACCCCTCTGCCGTCAGAGCAACTGGTAACACAGTACTGTTAACCCCTCTGCCGTCAGAGCAACTGGTAACACAGTACTGTTAACCCCTCTGCCGTCAGAGAAACTGGTAACACAGTGCAGTTAATCTCTCTGCCGTCAGAGCAACTGGTAACAGTGCTGTTAACCCCTCTGCCGTCACAGCAACTGGTAACACAGTACTGTTAACCCCTCTGCCATCAGAGCAAATGGTAACAGTGCTGTTAACCCCTCTGCTGTCAGAGCAACTGGTAACACAGTACTGTTAACCCCTCTGCCATTAGAGCAAATAATAACAGTGCTGTTAACCCCTCTGCCGTCAGAGCAACTGGTAACAGTGCTGTTAACCCCTCTGCCGTCACAGCAACTGGTAACACAGTACTGTTAACCCCTCTGCCATCAGAGCAAATGGTAACAGTGCTGTTAACCCCTCTGCTGTCAGAGCAACTGGTAACACAGTACTGTTAACCCCTCTGCCATTAGAGCAAATAATAACAGTGCTGTTAACCCCTCTGCCGTCAGAGCAACTGGTAACAATGCTGTTAACCCTCTGCCTTTAGAGAAACTGGTAACAGTACTGTTAACCCCTTTGCTGTTAGAGCAACTGGTAACACAGTACTGTTAACCCCTCTGCCATCAGAGCAACTGGTAACACAATACTGTTAACCCCTCTGCCGTCAGAGCAACTGGTAACACAATACTGTTAACCCCTCTGCCGTCAGAGCAACTGGTAACACAATACTGTTAACCCCTCTGCCATGAGAGCAACTGGTCACACTGTACTGTTAACCCCTCTGCCGTCAGAGCAACTGGTAACAGTGCTGTTAACCCCTCTGCCGTCACAGCAACTGGTAACACAGTACTGTTAACCCCTCTGCCATCAGAGCAACTGGTAACAGTGCTGTTAACCCCTCTGCCGCAGAGCAACTGGTAACAGTGCTGTTAACCCTCTGCCTTTAGAGAAACTGGTAACAGTACTGTTAACCCCTCTGCCGTCAGAGCAACTGGTAAACACAGTACTGTTAACCCCTCTGCTGTTAGAGCAACTGGTAACACAGTACTGTTAACCCCTCTGCCATCAGAGCAATTTGTAACACAGTACTGTTAACCCCTCTGCCATCAGAGCAACTGGTAACACAGTGCAGTTAACCCCTCTGCCGTCAGAGCAACTGGTAACACAGTGCAGTTAACCCCTCTGCCGTCAGAGCAACTGGTAACACAGTACTGTTACCCCCCTCTGCCGTCAGAGCAACTGGTAACACAATACTGTTAACCCCTCTGCCGTCAGAGCAACTGGTAACACAAAACTGTTAACCCCTCTGCCGTCAGAGCAACTGGTAACACAGTGCAGTTAATCCCTCTGCCATCAGAGCAAATGGTAACAGTGCTGTTAACCCCTCTGCTGTCAGAGCAACTGGTAACACAGTACTGTTAACCCCTCTGCCATTAGAGCAAATAATAACAGTGCTGTTAACCCCTCTGCTGTCAGAGCAACTGGTAACAGTGCTGTTAACCCTCTGCCTTTAGATAAACTGGTAACAGTACTGTTAACCCCTCTGCTGTTAGAGCAACTGGTAACACAGTACTGTTAACCCCTCTGCCATCAGAGCAACTGGTAACACAATACTGTTAACCCCTCTGCCGTCAGAGCAACTGGTAACACAATACTGTTAACCCCTCTGCCGTCAGAGCAACTGGTAACACAATACTGTTAACCCCTCTGCCATGAAAGCAACTGGTCACACAGTGCAGTTAATCCCTCTGCCGTCAGAGCAACTGGTAACAGTGCTGTTAACCCCTCTGCCGTCACAGCAACTGGTAACACAGTACTGTTAACCCCTCTGCCATCAGAGCAAATGGTAACAGTGCTGTTAACCCCTCTGCTGTCAGAGCAACTGGTAACACAGTACTGTTAACCCCTCTGCCATTAGAGCAAATAATAACAGTGCTGTTAACCCCTCTGCCGTCAGAGCAACTGGTAACAGTGCTGTTAACCCTCTGCCGTCAGAGCAACTGGTAACATAGTGCTGTTAACCCCTCTGCCACAGAGCAACTGGTAACAATGCTGTTAACCCTCTGCCTTTACAGAAACTGGTAACAGTACTGTTAACCCCTCTGCCGTCAGAGCAACTGGTAAACACAGTACTGTTAACCCCTCTGCTGTGAGAGCAACTAGTAACACAGTACTGTTAACCCCTCTGCCATCAGAGCAATTGGTAACACAGTACTGTTAACCCCTCTGCCATCAGAGCAACTGGAAACACAGTGCAGTTAACCCCTCTGCCGTCAGAGCAACTGGTAACACAGTACTGTTAACCCCTCTGCCGTCAGAGCAACTGGTAACACAGTGCAGTTAACCCCTCTGCAGTCAGAGCAACTGGTAACAGTGCTGTTAACCCATCTGTCATCACAGCAACTGGTAACACAGTACTGTTAACCCCTCTGCCATCAGAGCAAATGGTAACAGTGCTGTTAACCCCTCTGCCGTCAGAGCAACTGGTAACACAGTACTGTTAACCCCTCTGCCATTAAAGCAAATGGTAACAGTGCTGTTAACCCCTCTGCCGTCAGAGCAACTGGTAACACAGTGCAGTTAACCCCTCTGCCGTCAGAGCAACTGGTAACAGTGTTGTTAACCCTCTGCCTTTAGAGAAACTGGTAACAGTACTGTTAACCCCTCTGCTGTTAGAGCAACTGGTAACACAGTACTGTTAAACTCTCTGCCGTCAGAGCAACTGGAAACACAGTGCAGTTAACCCCTCTGCCAGCAGAGCAACTGGTAACAGTGCTGTTAACCCCTCAGCCATCAGAGCAATTAGTCACAAAGTACTGTTAACCCCTCTGCCGTCAGAGCAACTGGGAACACAGTGCAGTTAACCCCTCAGCTGTCAGAGCAACTGGTAACAGTGCTGTTAACCCCTCAGCCATCAGAGCAACTGGTCACACAGTACTGTTAACCCCTCTGGAGTCAGAGCAACTGGTAACACAGTACTTTTAACCCCTCTGCCGGCAAAGCAACTGGCAACACAGTGCTGTTACGCCACCTATGCCATAGCAGTAAGCAACACTGCACTATTAACCTTACCTATGCCATAGCAGAAAGCAACACTGCAGTCCCCTGACATTACTGCAGCACAGTACTGTTAACCCCTCTGCCGTCAGAGCAACTGGTAACACAATACTGTTAACCCCTCTGAAGTCAGAGCAACTGGTAATACAGTGCAGTTAACCCCTCTTCCGTCAGACCAACTGGTAACACAATACTGTTAACCCCTCTGCCGTCACAGCAACTGGTAATACAGTGCAGTTAACCCCTCTTCAGCCAGAGCAACTGGTAACACAGAACTGTTAACCCCTCTGCCGTCAGAGCAACTGGTAACACAATACTGGTAACCCCTCTGCCGTCAGAGCAACTGGTAACACAGTGCAGTTAACCCCTCTACCGTCAGAGCAACTGGTAATACAGTGCAGTTAACCCCTCTTCCGTCAGACCAACTAGTAACACAGAACTGTTAACCCCTCTGCCGTCAGAGCAACTGGTAACACAGTGCTGTTAACCCTCTGCCTTTAGAGAAACTGGTAACACAGTACTGTTAACCCCTCTACCATCAGAGCATTTGGTAATACAGTGCAGTTAGCCCCTCTACCATCAGAGCATTTGGTAATACAGTGCAGTTAGCCCCTCTGCCATCAGAGCAACTGGTAACACAGTACTGTTAACCCCTCTGCCGTCAGAGCAACTGGTAACACAATATTGTTAACCCCTCTGCCGTCAGAGCAACTGGTAACAGTGCTGTTAACCCCTCAGCCATGAGAGCAACTGGTCACACTGTACTGTTAACCCCTCTGCTGTCAGAGTAACTGGTAACACAGTACTGTTAACCCCTCTGCCGTCAGAGCAACTGGTAACACAGTGCAGTTAACCCCTTTGCCGTCAGAGCAACTGGTAACAGTGCTGTTAACCCTTCTGCCGTCACAGCAACTGGTAACACAGTACTGTTAACCCCTCTGCCGTCAGAGCAACTGGTAAACACAGTACTGTTAACCCCTCTGCTGTTAGAGCAACTGGTAACACAGTACTGTTAACCCCTCTGCCATCAGAGCAACTGGTAACACAGTACTGTTAACCCCTCTGCCATCAGAGCAATTTGTAACACAGTACTGTTAACCCCTCTGCCATCAGAGCAACTGGTAACACAGTGCAGTTAACCCCTCTGCCGTCAGAGCAACTGGTAACACAGTGCAGTTAACCCCTCTGCCGTCAGAGCAACTGGTAACACAGTACTGTTACCCCCTCTGCCGTCAAAGCAACTGGTAACACAATACTGTTAACCCCTCTGCCGTCAGAGCAACTGGTAACACAAAACTGTTAACCCCTCTGTCATGAGAGCAACTGGTCACACTGTACTGTTAACCCCTCTGCCGTCAGAGCAACTGGTAACACAGTACTGTTAACCCCTCTGCCGTCAGAGCAACTGGTAACACAGTACTGTTAACCCCTCTGCCGTCAGAGAAACTGGTAACACAGTGCAGTTAATCTCTCTGCCGTCAGAGCAACTGGTAACAGTGCTGTTAACCCCTCTGCCGTCACAGCAACTGGTAACACAGTACTGTTAACCCCTCTGCCATCAGAGCAAATGGTAACAGTGCTGTTAACCCCTCTGCTGTCACAGCAACTGGTAACACAGTACTGTTAACCCCTCTGCCATTAGAGCAAATAATAACAGTGCTGTTAACCCCTCTGCCGTCAGAGCAACTGGTAACAGTGCTGTTAACCCCTCTGCCGTCACAGCAACTGGTAACACAGTACTGTTAACCCCTCTGCCATCAGAGCAAATGGTAACAGTGCTGTTAACCCCTCTGCTGTCAGAGCAACTGGTAACACAGTACTGTTAACCCCTCTGCCATTAGAGCAAATAATAACAGTGCTGTTAACCCCTCTGCCGTCAGAGCAACTGGTAACAATGCTGTTAACCCTCTGCCTTTAGAGAAACTGGTAACAGTACTGTTAACCCCTTTGCTGTTAGAGCAACTGGTAACACAGTACTGTTAACCCCTCTGCCATCAGAGCAACTGGTAACACAATACTGTTAACCCCTCTGCCGTCAGAGCAACTGGTAACACAATACTGTTAACCCCTCTGCCGTCAGAGCAACTGGTAACACAATACTGTTAACCCCTCTGCCATGAGAGCAACTGGTCACACTGTACTGTTAACCCCTCTGCCGTCAGAGCAACTGGTAACAGTGCTGTTAACCCCTCTGCCGTCACAGCAACTGGTAACACAGTACTGTTAACCCCTCTGCCATCAGAGCAACTGGTAACAGTGCTGTTAACCCCTCTGCCGCAGAGCAACTGGTAACAGTGCTGTTAACCCTCTGCCTTTAGAGAAACTGGTAACAGTACTGTTAACCCCTCTGCCGTCAGAGCAACTGGTAAACACAGTACTGTTAACCCCTCTGCTGTTAGAGCAACTGGTAACACAGTACTGTTAACCCCTCTGCCATCAGAGCAATTTGTAACACAGTACTGTTAACCCCTCTGCCATCAGAGCAACTGGTAACACAGTGCAGTTAACCCCTCTGCCGTCAGAGCAACTGGTAACACAGTGCAGTTAACCCCTCTGCCGTCAGAGCAACTGGTAACACAGTACTGTTACCCCCTCTGCCGTCAGAGCAACTGGTAACACAATACTGTTAACCCCTCTGCCGTCAGAGCAACTGGTAACACAAAACTGTTAACCCCTCTGCCGTCAGAGCAACTGGTAACACAGTGCAGTTAATCCCTCTGCCATCAGAGCAAATGGTAACAGTGCTGTTAACCCCTCTGCTGTCAGAGCAACTGGTAACACAGTACTGTTAACCCCTCTGCCATTAGAGCAAATAATAACAGTGCTGTTAACCCCTCTGCTGTCAGAGCAACTGGTAACAGTGCTGTTAACCCTCTGCCTTTAGATAAACTGGTAACAGTACTGTTAACCCCTCTGCTGTTAGAGCAACTGGTAACACAGTACTGTTAACCCCTCTGCCATCAGAGCAACTGGTAACACAATACTGTTAACCCCTCTGCCGTCAGAGCAACTGGTAACACAATACTGTTAACCCCTCTGCCGTCAGAGCAACTGGTAACACAATACTGTTAACCCCTCTGCCATGAGAGCAACTGGTCACACAGTGCAGTTAATCCCTCTGCCGTCAGAGCAACTGGTAACAGTGCTGTTAACCCCTCTGCCGTCACAGCAACTGGTAACACAGTACTGTTAACCCCTCTGCCATCAGAGCAAATGGTAACAGTGCTGTTAACCCCTCTGCTGTCAGAGCAACTGGTAACACAGTACTGTTAACCCCTCTGCCATTAGAGCAAATAATAACAGTGCTGTTAACCCCTCTGCCGTCAGAGCAACTGGTAACAGTGCTGTTAACCCTCTGCCGTCAGAGCAACTGGTAACATAGTGCTGTTAACCCCTCTGCCACAGAGCAACTGGTAACAATGCTGTTAACCCTCTGCCTTTACAGAAACTGGTAACAGTACTGTTAACCCCTCTGCCGTCAGAGCAACTGGTAAACACAGTACTGTTAACCCCTCTGCTGTGAGAGCAACTAGTAACACAGTACTGTTAACCCCTCTGCCATCAGAGCAATTGGTAACACAGTACTGTTAACCCCTCTGCCATCAGAGCAACTGGAAACACAGTGCAGTTAACCCCTCTGCCGTCAGAGCAACTGGTAACACAGTACTGTTAACCCCTCTGCCGTCAGAGCAACTGGTAACACAGTGCAGTTAACCCCTCTGCAGTCAGAGCAACTGGTAACAGTGCTGTTAACCCATCTGTCATCACAGCAACTGGTAACACAGTACTGTTAACCCCTCTGCCATCAGAGCAAATGGTAACAGTGCTGTTAACCCCTCTGCCGTCAGAGCAACTGGTAACACAGTACTGTTAACCCCTCTGCCATTAAAGCAAATGGTAACAGTGCTGTTAACCCCTCTGCCGTCAGAGCAACTGGTAACACAGTGCAGTTAACCCCTCTGCCGTCAGAGCAACTGGTAACAGTGTTGTTAACCCTCTGCCTTTAGAGAAACTGGTAACAGTACTGTTAACCCCTCTGCTGTTAGAGCAACTGGTAACACAGTACTGTTAAACTCTCTGCCGTCAGAGCAACTGGAAACACAGTGCAGTTAACCCCTCTGCCAGCAGAGCAACTGGTAACAGTGCTGTTAACCCCTCAGCCATCAGAGCAATTAGTCACAAAGTACTGTTAACCCCTCTGCCGTCAGAGCAACTGGGAACACAGTGCAGTTAACCCCTCAGCTGTCAGAGCAACTGGTAACAGTGCTGTTAACCCCTCAGCCATCAGAGCAACTGGTCACACAGTACTGTTAACCCCTCTGGAGTCAGAGCAACTGGTAACACAGTACTTTTAACCCCTCTGCCGGCAAAGCAACTGGCAACACAGTGCTGTTACGCCACCTATGCCATAGCAGTAAGCAACACTGCACTATTAACCTTACCTATGCCATAGCAGAAAGCAACACTGCAGTCCCCTGACATTACTGCAGCACAGTACTGTTAACCCCTCTGCCGTCAGAGCAACTGGTAACACAATACTGTTAACCCCTCTGAAGTCAGAGCAACTGGTAATACAGTGCAGTTAACCCCTCTTCCGTCAGACCAACTGGTAACACAATACTGTTAACCCCTCTGCCGTCACAGCAACTGGTAATACAGTGCAGTTAACCCCTCTTCAGCCAGAGCAACTGGTAACACAGAACTGTTAACCCCTCTGCCGTCAGAGCAACTGGTAACACAATACTGGTAACCCCTCTGCCGTCAGAGCAACTGGTAACACAGTGCAGTTAACCCCTCTACCGTCAGAGCAACTGGTAATACAGTGCAGTTAACCCCTCTTCCGTCAGACCAACTAGTAACACAGAACTGTTAACCCCTCTGCCGTCAGAGCAACTGGTAACACAGTGCTGTTAACCCTCTGCCTTTAGAGAAACTGGTAACACAGTACTGTTAACCCCTCTACCATCAGAGCATTTGGTAATACAGTGCAGTTAGCCCCTCTACCATCAGAGCATTTGGTAATACAGTGCAGTTAGCCCCTCTGCCATCAGAGCAACTGGTAACACAGTACTGTTAACCCCTCTGCCGTCAGAGCAACTGGTAACACAATATTGTTAACCCCTCTGCCGTCAGAGCAACTGGTAACAGTGCTGTTAACCCCTCAGCCATGAGAGCAACTGGTCACACTGTACTGTTAACCCCTCTGCTGTCAGAGTAACTGGTAACACAGTACTGTTAACCCCTCTGCCGTCAGAGCAACTGGTAACACAGTGCAGTTAACCCCTTTGCCGTCAGAGCAACTGGTAACAGTGCTGTTAACCCTTCTGCCGTCACAGCAACTGGTAACACAGTACTGTTAACCCCTCTGCCATTAGAGCAAATGGTAACAGTGCTGTTAACCCCTCTGCCGTCAGAGCAACTGGTAACAGTGCTGTTAACCCCTCAGCCATGAGAGCAACTGGTCACACTGTACTGTTAACCCCTCTGCTGTCAGAGTAACTGGTAACACAGTACTGTTAACCCCTCTGCCGTCAGAGCAACTGGTAACACAGTGCAGTTAACCCCTTTGCCGTCAGAGCAACTGGTAACAGTGCTGTTAACCCTTCTGCCGTCACAGCAACTGGTAACACAGTGCTGTTAACCCCTCAGCCATGAGAGCAACTGGTCACACTGTACTGTTAACCCCTCTGCTGTCAGAGTAACTGGTAACACAGTACTGTTAACCCCTCTGCCGTCAGAGCAACTGGAAACACAGTGCAGTTAACCCCTCTGCCGGCAGAGCAACTGGTAACAGTGCTGTTAACCCCTCAGCCATCAGAGCAACTAGTCACACAGTACTGTTAACCCCTCTGCCGTCAGAGCAACTGGTAACACAGTACTGTTAACCCCTCTACCGGCAAAGCAACTGGCAACACAGTGCTGTTAACCCCACCTATGCCATAGCAGCAAGCAACACTGCAGTCCCCTGACATTACTGCAGCACAGTACTGTTAACCCCTTTGCCATCAGAGCAACTGGTAACACAATACTGTTAACCCCTCTGCCGTCAGAGCAACTGGTAATACAGTGCAGTTAACCCGTCTTCCGTCAGACCAACTGGTAACACAGAACTGTTAAACCCTCTGCCGTCAGAGCAACTGGTAACACAGTGCAGTTAACCCCTCTTCCGTCAGAGCAACTGGTAACAGTGCTGTTAACCCCTCTGCCGCAGAGCAACTGGTAACAGTGCTGTTAACCCTCTGCCTTTAGAGAAACTGGTAACAGTACTGTTAACCCCTCTGCCGTCAGAGCAACTGGTAAACACAGTACTGTTAACCCCTCTGCTGTTAGAGCAACTGGTAACACAGTACTGTTAACCCCTCTGCCATCAGAGCAATTGGTAACACAGTACTGTTAACCCCTCTGCCATCAGAGCAACTGGTAACACAGTGCAGTTAACCCCTCTGCCGTCAGAGCAACTGGTAACACAGTGCAGTTAACCCCTCTGCCGTCAGAGCAGCTGGTAACACAGTACTGTTACCCCCTCTGCCGTCAGAGCAACTGGTAACACAATACTGTTAACCCCTCTGCCGTCAGAGCAACTGGTAACACAATACTGTTAACCCCTCTGCCATGAGAGCAACTGGTCACACTGTACTGTTAACCCCTCTGCCGTCAGAGCAACTGGTAACACAGTACTGTTAACCCCTCTGCCGTCAGAGCAACTGGTAACACAGTGCAGTTAATCCCTCTGCCGTCAGAGCAACTGGTAACAGTGCTGTTAACCCCTCTGCCGTCACAGCAACTGGTAACACAGTACTGTTAACCCCTCTGCCATCAGAGCAAATGGTAACAGTGCTGTTAACCCCTCTGCTGTCAGAGCAACTGGTAACACAGTACTGTTAACCCCTCTGCCATTAGAGCAAATAATAACAGTGCTGTTAACCCCTCTGCCGTCAGAGCAACTGGTAACAGTGCTGTTAACCCCTCTGCCGTCACAGCAACTGGTAACACAGTACTGTTAACCCCTCTGCCATCAGAGCAAATGGTAACAGTGCTGTTAACCCCTCTGCTGTCAGAGCAACTGGTAACACAGTACTGTTAACCCCTCTGCCATTAGAGCAAATAATAACAGTGCTGTTAACCCCTCTGCCGTCAGAGCAACTGGTAACAATGCTGTTAACCCTCTGCCTTTAGAGAAACTGGTAACAGTACTGTTAACCCCTCTGCCGTCAGAGCAACTGGTAACACAGTGCAGTTAACCCCTCTGCCGTCAGAGCAACTGGTAACACAGTACTGTAACCCCCTCTGCCGTCAGAGCAACTGGTAACACAATACTGTTAACCCCTCTGCCGTCAGAGCAACTGGTAACACAAAACTGTTAACCCCTCTGTCATGAGAGCAACTGGTCACACTGTACTGTTAACCCCTCTGCCGTCAGAGCAACTGGTAACACAGTACTGTTAACCCCTCTGCCGTCAGAGCAACTGGTAACACAGTACTGTTAACCCCTCTGCCGTCAGAGCAACTGGTAACACAGTGCAGTTAATCCCTCTGCCGTCAGAGCAACTGGTAACAGTGCTGTTAACCCCTCTGCCGTCACAGCAACTGGTAACACAGTACTGTTAACCCCTCTGCCATCAGAGCAAATGGTAACAGTGCTGTTAAACCCTCTGCTGTCAGAGCAACTGGTAACACAGTACTGTTAACCCCTCTGCCATTAGAGCAAATAATAACAGTGCTGTTAACCCCTCTGCCGTCAGAGCAACTGGTAACAGTGCTGTTAACCCCTCTGCCGTCACAGCAACTGGTAACACAGTACTGTTAACCCCTCTGCCATCAGAGCAAATGGTAACAGTGCTGTTAACCCCTCTGCTGTCAGAGCAACTGGTAACACAGTACTGTTAACCCCTCTGCCATTAGAGCAAATAATAACAGTGCTGTTAACCCCTCTGCCGTCAGAGCAACTGGTAACAATGCTGTTAACCCTCTGCCTTTAGAGAAACTGGTAACAGTACTGTTAACCCCTTTGCTGTTAGAGCAACTGGTAACACAGTACTGTTAACCCCTCTGCCATCAGAGCAACTGGTAACACAATACTGTTAACCCCTCTGCCGTCAGAGCAACTGGTAACACAATACTGTTAACCCCTCTGCCGTCAGAGCAACTGGTAACACAATACTGTTAACCCCTCTGCCATGAGAGCAACTGGTCACACTGTACTGTTAACCCCTCTGCCGTCAGAGCAACTGGTAACACAGTGCAGTTAATCCCTCTGCCGTCAGAGCAACTGGTAACAGTGCTGTTAACTCCTCTGCCGTCACAGCAACTGGTAACACTGTACTGTTAACCCCTCTGCCATCAGAGCAACTGGTAACAGTGCTGTTAACCCCTCTGCCATCAGAGCAACTGGTAACAGTGCTGTTAACCCTCTGCCGTCAGAGCAACTGGTAACACAGTGCAGTTAATCCCTCTGCCGTCAGAGCAACTGGTAACAGTGCTGTTAACCCCTCTGCCGTCACAGCAACTGGTAACACAGTACTGTTAACCCCTCTGCCATCAGAGCAACTGGTAACAGTGCTGTTAACCCCTCTGCCGCAGAGCAACTGGTAACAGTGCTGTTACCCTCTGCCTTTAGAGAAACTGGTAACAGTACTGTTAACCCCTCTGCCGTCAGAGAAACTGGTAAACACAGTACTGTTAACCCCTCTGCTGTTAGAGCAACTGGTAACACAGTACTGTTAACCCCTCTGCCATCAGAGCAATTTGTAACACAGTACTGTTAACCCCTCTGCCATCAGAGCAACTGGTAACACAGTGCAGTTAACCCCTCTGCCGTCAGAGCAACTGGTAACACAGTGCAGTTAACCCCTCTGCCGTCAGAGCAACTGGTAACACAATACTGTTAACCCCTCTACCGTCAGAGCAACTGGTAACACAAAACTGTTAACCCCTCTGTCATGAGAGCAACTGGTCACACTGTACTGTTAACCCCTCTGCCGTCAGAGCAACTGGTAACACAGTACTGTTAACCCCTCTGCCGTCAGAGCAACTGGTAACACAGTGCAGTTAATCCCTCTGCCATCAGAGCAAATGGTAACAGTGCTGTTAACCCCTCTGCTGTCAGAGCAACTGGTAACACAGTACTGTTAACCCCTCTGCCATTAGAGCAAATAATAACAGTGCTGTTAACCCCTCTGCTGTCAGAGCAACTGGTAACAGTGCTGTTAAACCTCTGCCTTTAGATAAACTGGTAACAGTACTGTTAACCCCTCTGCTGTTAGAGCAACTGGTAACACAGTACTGTTAACCCCTCTGCCATCAGAGCAACTGGTAACACAATACTGTTAACCCCTCTGCCGTCAGAGCAACTGGTAACACAATACTGTTAACCCCTCTGCCGTCAGAGCAACTGGTAACACAATACTGTTAACCCCTCTGCCATGAGAGCAACTGGTCACACAGTGCAGTTAATCCCTCTGCCGTCAGAGCAACTGGTAACAGTGCTGTTAACCCCTCTGCCGTCACAGCAACTGGTAACACAGTACTGTTAACCCCTCTGCCATCAGAGCAAATGGTAACAGTGCTGTTAACCCCTCTGCTGTCAGAGCAACTGGTAACACAGTACTGTTAACCCCTCTGCCATTAGAGCAAATAATAACAGTGCTGTTAACCCCTCTGCCGTCAGAGCAACTGGTAACAGTGCTGTTAACCCTCTGCCTTTAGAGCAACTGGTAACAGTGCTGTTAACCCTCTGCCGTCAGAGCAACTGGTAACAGTGCTGTTAACCCTCTGCCTTTAGAGAAACTGGTAACAGTACTGTTAACCCCTCTGCTGTTAGAGCAACTGGTAACACAGTACTGTTAAACTCTCTGCCGTCAGAGCAACTGGAAACACAGTGCAGTTAACCCCTCTGCCGTCAGAGCAACTAGTAACAGTGCTGTTAACCCCTCTGCCGTCACAGCAACTGGTAACAGTGCAGTTAACCCCTCTGCCGTCAGAGCAACTAGTAACAGTACTGTTAACCCCTCTGCCATCAGAGCAACTGGTAACAGTGCTGTTAACCCCTCTGCCGCAGAGCAACTGGTAACAGTGCTGTTAACCCTCTGCCTTTAGAGAAACTGGTAACAGTACTGTTAACCGCTCTGCCGTCAGAGCAACTGGTAAACGCAGTACTGTTAACCCCTCTGTTGTTAGAGCAACTGGTAACACAGTACTGTTAACCCCTCTGCCATCAGAGCAATTTGTAACACAGTACTGTTAACCCCTCTGCCATCAGAGCAACTGGTAACACAGTGCAGTTAACCCCTCTGCCGTCAGAGCAACTGGTAACACAGTGCAGTTAACCCCTCTGCCGTCAGAGCAACTGGTAACACAGTACTGTTACCCCCTCTGCCGTCAGAGCAACTGGTAACACAATACTGTTAACCCCTCTGCCGTCAGAGCAACTGGTAACACAAAACTGTTAACCCCTCTGTCATGAGAGCAACTGGTCACACTGTACTGTTAACCCCTCTGCCGTCAGAGCAACTGGTAACACAGTACTGTTAACCCCTCTGCCGTCAGAGCAACTGGTAACACAGTGCAGTTAATCCCTCTGACATCAGAGCAAATGGTAACAGTACTGTTAACCCCTCTGTTGTTAGAGCAACTGGTAACACAGTACTGTTAACCCCTCTGCCATCAGAGCAATTTGTAACACAGTACTGTTAACCCCTCTGCCATCAGAGCAACTGGTAACACAGTGCAGTTAACCCCTCTGCCGTCAGAGCAACTGGTAACACAGTGCAGTTAACCCCTCTGCCGTCAGAGCAACTGGTAACACAGTACTGTTACCCCCTCTGCCGTCAGAGCAACTGGTAACACAATACTGTTAACCCCTCTGCCGTCAGAGCAACTGGTAACACAAAACTGTTAACCCCTCTGTCATGAGAGCAACTGGTCACACTGTACTGTTAACCCCTCTGCCGTCAGAGCAACTGGTAACACAGTACTGTTAACCCCTCTGCCGTCAGAGCAACTGGTAACACAGTGCAGTTAATCCCTCTGACATCAGAGCAAATGGTAACAGTGCTGTTAACCCCTCTGCTGTCAGAGCAACTGGTAACACAATACTGTTAACCCCTCTGCCGTCAGAGCAACTGGTAACACAATACTGTTAACCCCTCTGCCGTCAGAGCAACTGGTAACACAATACTGTTAACCCCTCTGCCATGAGAGCAACTGGTCACACAGTGCAGTTAATCCCTCTGCCGTCAGAGCAACTGGTAACAGTGCTGTTAACCCCTCTGCCGTCACAGCAACTGGTAACACAGTACTGTTAACCCCTCTGCCATCAGAGCAAATGGTAACAGTGCTGTTAACCCCTCTGCTGTCAGAGCAACTGGTAACACAGTACTGTTAACCCCTCTGCCATTAGAGCAAATAATAACAGTGCTGTTAACCCCTCTGCCGTCAGAGCAACTGGTAACAGTGCTGTTAACCCTCTGCCTTTAGAGCAACTGGTAACAGTGCTGTTAACCCTCTGCCGTCAGAGCAACTGGTAACAGTGCTGTTAACCCTCTGCCTTTAGAGAAACTGGTAACAGTACTGTTAACCCCTCTGCTGTTAGAGCAACTGGTAACACAGTACTGTTAAACTCTCTGCCGTCAGAGCAACTGGAAACACAGTGCAGTTAACCCCTCTGCCGTCAGAGCAACTAGTAACAGTGCTGTTAACCCCTCAGCCATCAGAGCAACTAGTCACACAGTACTGTTAACCCCTCTGCTGTCAGAGCAACTGGGAACACAGTACTGTTAAACTCTCTGCCGTCAGAGCAACTGGTAACACAGTACTGTTAACCCCTCTGCCGGCAAAGCAAAAGGCAACACAGTGCTGTTAACCCCACCTATGTCATAGCAGCAAGCAACACTGCACTATTAACCCTACCTATGCCATAGCAGAAAGCAACACTGCACTATTAACCCCACCTATGCCATAGCAGCAAGCAACACTGCACTATTAACCCCACCTATGCCATAACACCAAGCAACACCACTATTAACCCCTGCCTATACAATAGCAGTAAGTAGCACGGCACTATTAACCCTACCTATGCATTAGGAGAAAGCAAAACTGCATTATTACCCCCCACCTATGCCATAGCAGCAAGCAACAGTGTACTATAAACCCCACCTATGCCATAACACCAAGCAACAGCGTACTATAAACCCCACCTTTGCCATAACACCAAGCAACACCACTATTAACCCCTACCTATACCATAGCAGTAAGTAGCACTGCACTATTAACCCTACCTATGCCATAGCAGCAAGCAACACTGCACTATTAACCCCACCGATGCCAGAGCAGTGAGGCACAATGTGCTGTTAACCCATCCTCTGCCCGAACTAGTAACACTAAGCTGATAAATTTTCATTTGCCTGAGCAAAATGCAATCTTTAACCCCAACAAGGAAGAATGAATGTCAGATCTGGGAACACTGCATTATTAACCTATCTTTGACAAAGCACCTAGTAAGACTACATCAGTAACCCATCCTCTGCCAGAGCATCTGGTAAATCTGCACCATTAACTTCCTTTGCCATGGGATCTTTAAATAGAGCAGATAATTTGCACCAGTGCTGGACTAATGAATAACTGCAATGGATTGTAAAGAAATTAGGCATTTAGTGTCTTTATCACTGAAGGGGCTGGTAACATTTCCCTGAGTTCCCTGGTACCATACACACATTTATTAAACATCAAGTTAACCATTTACTGACACATGACTGATGAGTCAATTCTGTATGGCTTATTATTGCTCAGGTGACAAGCAGATACTTGGTGTCTATAAACAACACTTATCAGTAAACTGCCCCCCCCCCCATGTGCAGCAATTTAAAGGGCATTCAGTTTCACAACCCCCAGTAAATACACTAAGGTTTCATTACTATTAATTTTTTACTCATCCTGTATCATCAAGGTGACCCCTGGAAAGGATTTTAGTGCCACCTAGTGTTCTGCAGTGGGAAGTGTAGTGTTTGTAAATCCAGGTGGTTTAGAAATATATCTGACACAGAGTCCATTTATACAGCAACTAACTACACACTTTATTTCCTGGTTCCTCACTCCAACAACACTGTCCCCGCCCCTGCTTCTTTGCAACAATTATATACATTAACAAGTCAGAGCACAAACTAGGAAGAAAGCATTATATATTATAATATCACAACAAACACCATATCTCTCCCTTACTTTACATTAGAAACATAACAATTAAACTAAACATAAAAATAACTATATATATACTATGCTTAATATCTAGAAATAAGACCAACTATATTTCACATAAAAGAGTTGCATGATGACATAATACATTACATGAAAACACATTATTTTTCATAGTTTTTAAGGTATTCAGGAGGTCTTCTGTTTTCTCTGAGAGGGTATTTTCAATTAGTATCTAAGGACTGATCATATGCTATGTTTTCTTCCCCCTCACTGCTCTCTGAGTTATTCATATTATCATCATGTTCTTGAAATAATTTGGGTATATCAGAATCATCATCTTCTGCATCAGATACTTCAGTGTCCTGTTCTTTGTGTAGTTTCTTGAAGAAAGAAGAATTCCGAGTAATTGTATGTCCGTTTCTTACTGCAGTGATCATTGATCCTTGAATTCTTGTAACTGTATATGGGATGACATCATATAAAGTATCCAACTTGTGTCGTCTATCTTGCCTACACAGGACTCTGTCTCCAACAGCAAAAGGAGCAGATTTGGTATGATAGTATTTATCCGCATAAGCTTTCATCTTGGCTTTGGCATGACTGGCTTTTTGTATTAAGTCCTTGTTGAGTGTCTCTGTTAGCGAATCATTTATATCCGGAATTTTGATCCGAAGTTTGCGATTGAATAACAGCTCTGCAGGTGATCTGCCAGTAGTACAATGGGGAGTTGATCAATAGTCTCTCAGAAAAGAGTATAAATTTTGTTTCCATGGTCTACCTTGCGCTGTAGTTACCCTTACAAATTTCCCCATAGAACGCATGAATCTTTCAGCTTCTGCATTAGCTTGTGGCCACAAAGGAGTAATGCGCCTATGTTTAAATCCAAGATATGAAGCAAATTTATTAAACTGAGTACTGTTAAATGGGGGACCGTTATCTGTTTTAACAATTTTAGGAATTCCCAGTAAAGAGAAAACATTGTCTAAAACCGGAATAACATTTTTAAAGGTTCTTTGTGAGCTCCTGGAGTTGTGGCTTGACACACAATACAATTTCTCACCAACTTTTCTGCTTGTTGATCTATTGATGGAAACCACACTTTTTCTCGCAATAAACTTTTCATTTTAACTATTCCTTGGTGACCTTCATGTGCTAAGGATAATACTTGCTGTTGTAAACATGTCGGAATGACTAGTCGATTACCTCGCAAGATAATACTGTTGTCATTATTCACTGAGAGTTCTTTGCTAAATCTTGCAAATGACTTCAACTCTTTTCCATGTATTTTGTCAGAATCAGCTGTGTACCATTTTCCATTCCGAACTAATATAGCGAGTTTTTGCAGTATAGGATCAGCTAATGTTGCTTGTTGTATTTCTTCTAAACTCAATGCTTTAGGTATAGCATGATTAGTAACAAAATTGATATATTCCTCTGCATCCATGGAACTTGGTGAACTTGTGAATGAATCTGTTGATATAGGATGTCGAGACATATAGTCTGCTGGGTTCTCTTTTCCAGACTTGTAAACCACAGTAAAATTATATGGTTGTAGTCTTAAACCCCATCTTTCTATTCTAGCGGGCGGTTTGGATTTTGGATTATTCCAGATCAACTGTAAAGGCTTATGATCTGTGATCAGTATGAATGGACAACCATATAAATATAAATGAAAGTATTCACAACTCCAAACTATTGCCAGAGCTTCACGTTCTGTTTGAGAATAACGTTTTTCCACATCATTTAAAGAACGGCTACCATAAGCAATTATATAATGCTTGCCTTTGTCTCTCTGCGCCAGAATAGCACCTAAACCAACAGGGCTAGCATCTACTAAAAGAATAGTTTGCCGTTGAGGGTTAAAATAGGACATTGTCTTGTCACTGCTCAAACTCTTTTTCAGTTGTTGAAAAGCTTGTTGTTCAGTTTCAGTCCAACGCCATGGCACACTTTTCTTTGTTAACTCTCTTAAAGGTGTGGCAATAGTAGAGAAATTAGGGATAAATCGAGAACAGTAGTTTACCATCCCTAGGAAACTTCTGACTTCACTGGCGTCTATTGGAGGATTTACATTCTGAATTGCTTCCACTTTCTTTGGGTCTGCTGATATGCCTTCAGCTGAAAAAACAAATCCATAAAATTCTAGTTTAGTTTTGTTAAATTCGCACTTACTACAATTTAAGGTAAGTCCTTTCTCATGAAGTCGCTCAAAAACTGCTGTGAGTTCACATACTGACACCCCACTGCCTACTTACACACGACAATGGAATAGAGAACTTAACCTACCCCTGACAGATAAAGACTGGGGGAAAATATTCAGAGCGCATGTAAAGACATCAGTCTCAGCAAAAATACTGGAGTCTAACTTCAAATACTTGTCAGGATGGTATCTCACCCCTGCCAGATTACAAAAAATCTATAAACAGACAGATGGAAGATGTTGGCGGGGATGTGGGGAATCAGGTACCCTTCTACACATTTGGTGGGGTTGTGATGTCGTAAGATCATATTGGCACTCAGTGATGGCTGCCATGGAAAGGGTGGTCGGGACCTCATTGCCTAGAGCGCCTAGCATCCTTTTGTACCATGACCTTCCCAAATTTAAAGACAAGGCCACAAAATACCTTTTCTACTTAATGCTCAACAGCGCGAAATCCCTTATCCCCAAAAATTGGAAGAGTATGAACGTGCCTACATTGAGTGACTGGGCCGGCCAAGTAGATAGATACCTCCTACTAGAGAGATTTAGATTCATGAGAGACGACAGGATAGAAATCCATGAATATATGCTGGAAAGGTGGAAACAGGGTAGGCCGGATTGCAATTTGATGGCCTAAACCCTTATGGACAAAGGAGGCACAACAGACCTGCTGTCTACAACATGGTCTGGTATAGAATCCCCTCCTCCTTCTAAGAGACGTATCTGATTTAACTTCCTTACCTCCTGCCCCCCCCCTCTCCCCCCCCCCCCTCCCACTTACCCCCCTCCCCTTCTCTCCTTACCCCCCCCCCCCCCCCCCCCCCCCCCCCGGGGTTTTTTTTTTTTTTTTTTTCTCCCCTCCTTCCTTTTCTACATTATTCTCTTCCTTTTCTTTCTTCTCGGACATGGGCCTGCTAGTTGCCCCATGACCGAAGTTCAATTATCTTTTCTGACTAAAAATTGTTATATAATTATAATATTGCTAGAGTACATCGAAAAGAACATGAATGGGCTTTTAGACTCTTATATGGACTCTTTGTTATACCTAACCCACTCATTGTTACTTTATCTTTATGCAACCAATTGAACTCCATGGAGTCACCTGTACAAGTATTCCTGTATCCCATGACTTTTGATGTACGGATTTTGTGTATATTCTGTTTACTCTTCAATAAAGCTTTGAAAACCAAAAAAAAAAAAAAAAACTGCTGTGAGATTTTTATCATGGTCCTCTTGAGTAGCTCCAAACACAATGATATCATCGCTGAAGTTTTTAACTCCTGGAATTCCAGATAATGTTTGCTGTATTGCATTTTGAAATACTTCAGCAGCAGAAGAAACACCAAAACTTAGACGCTTGTATCTCCACAATCATGTGTGTGTTGAGAATGTAGTTATATATCTACTTGTTGGATCCAATTCCAGTTGATGATAGCCTGATTTTAAATCAAGTTTGGAGAAAACTTTTGCCTGGTTGAGATCATGAATTATATCATTTAATGTTGGAGTAACGTGGCGCTCCCTGATAATGGCAGTGTTGGCTTGCCTCATGTCTATGCAAATTCTTACACTATTTGGGTCTTTGGGTTTTGGCATTGATACTATTGGGGAGACCCATGGAGTTGGCCCCTGCACTCTTTCGATGATTCCTTTTGTTTCAAGGTTCCTGAGTTCAGCATCAACCTTGTGCCTTAGATGAAATGGAATTCTTCTATGTGGTTGTATTACAGGTTTTATATGTGGATTAATATGCAGCTGTACTTGAAAATCTTTCAATTTACCAATGCCATTAAACAAATGGGAATACTGCTGTACTAACCGATCTGCTACAGATCCTGTGTCCTTTCTAGGTGAAATTGCATTCATAAGCTTTATAAGTCCCAAACTGGATGAAGTTTCAAAACTCAGAATAGAAGAATGTTGACCCTTTACAACATAAAACATAGTTGCTGTTTTGTTGTGTTTAAATGCACATGTGGCTGTAAATTTACCAATGACATTAAGGGGTTTAGCTGATCCATATGCATATATATTTATTTTACTCTGTAATAACTGTGGTTGTGGTTTTAACATGTGAAATGTTTGTTCACCCACTAAATTGACAGCAGATCCTGAATCAATCAATGCAGTGATTTTAGTGTCATTAATGAGTACATCAACTTGTGGCTGAGTTAGGTTACACATGTTGTTTACTACAAATACATATTTGTCATCATTGTTTGAATATTGTCCCTTTTGATCAGGAGATCTGACTAGATTTACTTTCCACTCTTCTGATGTATGTGGCTCAGTATGTGATTGAGGTATTTGATACAGTTTTGTTCTACATTGCTTTGCAAAGTGATTAAATTTCCCACATTCCCTGCATTGCTTATTCCTTGCAGAACAAGTCCCATTATGTGGATAGAAACCCCCACAGTTCCTGCATAACACACATGAGGTCTCTTTCTTTCTTGTGGGCTGTACTGTTGAACTGTCTTTTTGAACTCTATTTGTAATAAACTGATCTTCAGTAGATCTATTTTCTATGCTTGCAGCTTGCCTGTCAGCAATTTCTAATTTTCTGCCAAAATCAAGCAAATCTTTTAAAGATAGTTCAGATTGTCTCAGTGCATATTTCCTAAGTTTTGAAGAAGTGCAGCTTTGTATTATCTGTGCTTTAATCTCATTTTCAACATTAGAAAACTCACAATTCTTTGCTAGTAAACGTAACCTGGTTTGAAATGCATCTAATAGGATTTAGCTATACAGGGTTATCTGTGCTGGGGGCGGCCTCTCCTTATAGGATTTAGCTATACAGGGTTATCTGTGCTGCGGGGCGACCTGATCTTATAGGATTTAGCTATACAGGGTTATCTGTGCTGGGGGCGGCCTCTCCTTATAGGATTTAGCTATACAGGGTTATCTGTGCTGCGGGGCGACCTGATCTTATAGGATTTAGCTATACAGGGTTATCTGTGCTGCGGGGCGACCTGATCTTATAGGATTTAGCTATACAGGGTAACCTGTGCTGGGGGCGACCTCTCCTTATAGGATTTAGCTATACAGGGTTACCTGTGCTGGGACGGCCTCTCCTTAAAGGATTTAGCTATACAGTGTTATCTGTGCTGGAGGCGAGCTCACCTTATAGGATTTAGCTATGCAGGGTTATCTGTGCTGGAGGCGAGCTCACCTTATAGGATTTAGCTATACAGGGTTATCTGTGCTGGGGGCGGCTTCTCCTTATAGGATTTAGCTCTACAGGTTTATCTGTGCTGGGTGCGGCCTCACCTTATAGGATTTAGCTATACAGGGTAATCTGTGCTGGGGGCGACCTTACCTTATAGGATTTAGCTATACAGGGTTATCTGTGCTGGGGCGGCCTCTCCTTATAGCATTTAGCTATACAGGGTTATCTGTGCTGGGGGCGGCTTCTCCTTATAGGATTTAGCTCTACAGGGTTATCTGTGCTGGGGGCGGCCTCACCTTATAGGATTTAGCTATACAGGGTTATCTGTGCTGGGCGTGGCCTCACCTTATAGGATTTAGCTATACAGGGTTATCTGTGCTGGGGGCGGCCTCACCTTATAGGATTTAGCTATACAGGGTTATCTGTGCTGGGGCGGCTTCTCCTTATAGGATTTAGCTATACAGGGTTATCTGTGCTGCGGGGCGACCTGATCTTATAGGATTTAGCTATACAGGGTTATCTGTGCTGGGGGCGACCTCTCCTTATAGGATTTAGCTATACAGGGTTATCTGTGCTGGGGGCGGCCTCACCTTATAGGATTTAGCTATACAGGGTTATCTGTGCTGGGGGCGGCCTCATCTTATAGGATTTAGCTATACAGGGTTATCTGTGCTGGGGGCGACCTTACTTTATAGAATTTAGCTATACAGGGTTATCTGTGCTGGGGGCGGCCTCTCCTTATAGCATTTAGCTATACAGGGTTATCTATGCTGGGGGCGACCTTACCTTATAGGATTTAGCTATACAGGGTAATCTGTGCTGGGGGCGACCTCACCTTATAGGATTTAGCTATACAGGGTAATCTGTGCTGGGGGCGACCTTACCTTATAGGATTTAGCTATACAGGGTAATCTGTGCTGGGGGCGACCTTACCTTATAGGATTTAGCTATACAGGGTAATCTGTGCTGGGGGCGACCTCACCTTATAGGTTTTAGCTATACAGGGTTATCTGTGCTGGGGCGGCCTCTCCTTATAGCATTTAGCTATACAGGGTTATCTGTGCTGGGGCGGCCTCTCCTTATAGCATTTAGCTATACATGGTTATCTGTGCTGGGGGAAGCCTCTCCTTATAGGATTTAGCTATACAGGGTAATCTGTGCTGGGGCGGCCTCTCCTTGTAGGATTTAGCTATACAGGGTTATCTGTGCTGGGGCAGCCTCACCTTATAGGATTTAGCTATACAGGGTAATCTGTGCTTGGGGCAGCCTCACCTTATAGGATTTAGCTATACAGGGCAATCTGTGCTAGGGCGACCTCTCCTTATAGGATTTAGCTATACAGGGTAATCTGTGCTGGGGGCGGCCTCTCCTTATAGGATTTAGCTATACAGCGTTATCAGTGCTGGGGCAGCCTCTCCTCATAGGATTTAGCTGTACAGGGTTATGTGTGCTGGGGGCGACCTTACCTTATAGGATTTAGCTATACAGGGTTATCTGTGCTGGGGGCAGCCTCTCCTTATAGGATTTAGCTATACAGGGTTATCTGTGCTGGGGCAACCTCTCCTTATAGGATTTAGCTGTACAGGGTTATGTGTGCTGGGGGCGACCTTACCTTATAGGATTTAGCTATACAGGGTTATCTGTGCTGGGGGCAGCCTCTCCTTATAGGATTTAGCTATACAGGGTTATCTGTGCTGCGGGGCGACCTGATCTTATAGGATTTAGCTATACAGGGTAACCTGTGCTGGGGGCGACCTCTCCTTATAGGATTTAGCTATACAGGGTTACCTGTGCTGGGACGGCCTCTCCTTAAAGGATTTAGCTATACAGCATTATCTGTGCTGGAGGCGACCTCACCTTATAGGATTTAGCTATACAGGGTTATCTGTGCTGGGGGCGGCTTCTCCTTATAGGATTTAGCTCTACAGGGTTATCTGTGCTGGGGGCGGCCTCACCTTATAGGATTTAGCTATACAGGGTTATCTGTGCTGGGGGCGGCTTCTCCTTATAGGATTTAGCTATACAGGGTTATCTGTGCTGCGGGGCGACCTGATCTTATAGGATTTAGCTATACAGGGTTATCTGTGCTGGGGGCGACCTCACCTTATAGGATTTAGCTATACAGGGTAATCTGTGCTGGGGGCGACCTTACCTTATAGGATTTAGCTATACAGGGTTACCTGTGCTGGGACGGCCTCTCCTTAAAGGATTTAGCTATACAGTGTTATCTGTGCTGGAGGCGAGCTCACCTTATAGGATTTAGCTATACAGGGTTATCTGTGCTGGAGGCGACCTCACCTTATAGGATTTAGCTATACAGGGTTATCTGTGCTGGGGGCGGCTTCTCCTTATAGGATTTAGCTATACAGGGTAATCTGTGCTGGGGCGGCCTCTCCTTGTAGGATTTAGCTATACAGGGTTATCTGTGCTGGGGCAGCCTCACCTTATAGGATTTAGCTATACAGGGTAATCTGTGCTTGGGGCAGCCTCACCTTATAGGATTTAGCTATACAGGGCAATCTGTGCTAGGGCGACCTCTCCTTATAGGATTTAGCTATACAGGGTAATCTGTGCTGGGGGCGGCCTCTCCTTATAGGATTTAGCTATACAGCGTTATCAGTGCTGGGGCAGCCTCTCCTCATAGGATTTAGCTGTACAGGGTTATGTGTGCTGGGGGCGACCTTACCTTATAGGATTTAGCTATACAGGGTTATCTGTGCTGGGGGCAGCCTCTCCTTATAGGATTTAGCTATACAGGGTTATCTGTGCTGGGGCAACCTCTCCTTATAGGATTTAGCTGTACAGGGTTATGTGTGCTGGGGGCGACCTTACCTTATAGGATTTAGCTATACAGAGTTATCTGTGCTGGGGGCAGCCTCTCCTTATAGGATTTAGCTATACAGGGTTATCTGTGCTGCGGGGCGACCTGATCTTATAGGATTTAGCTATACAGGGTAACCTGTGCTGGGGGCGACCTCTCCTTATAGGATTTAGCTATACAGGGTTACCTGTGCTGGGACGGCCTCTCCTTAAAGGATTTAGCTATACAGCATTATCTGTGCTGGAGGCGACCTCACCTTATAGGATTTAGCTATACAGGGTTATCTGTGCTGGGGGCGGCTTCTCCTTATAGGATTTAGCTCTACAGGGTTATCTGTGCTGGGGGCGGCCTCACCTTATAGGATTTAGCTATACAGGGTTATCTGTGCTGGGGGCGGCTTCTCCTTATAGGATTTAGCTATACAGGGTTATCTGTGCTGCGGGGCGACCTGATCTTATAGGATTTAGCTATACAGGGTTATCTGTGCTGGGGGCGACCTCACCTTATAGGATTTAGCTATACAGGGTAATCTGTGCTGGGGGCGACCTTACCTTATAGGATTTAGCTATACAGGGTTACCTGTGCTGGGACGGCCTCTCCTTAAAGGATTTAGCTATACAGTGTTATCTGTGCTGGAGGCGAGCTCACCTTATAGGATTTAGCTATACAGGGTTATCTGTGCTGGAGGCGACCTCACCTTATAGGATTTAGCTATACAGGGTTATCTGTGCTGGGGGCGGCTTCTCCTTATAGGATTTAGCTCTACAGGGTTATCTGTGCTGGGGGCGACCTCACCTTATAGGATTTAGCTATACAGGGTAATCTGTGCTGGGGGCGACCTTACCTTATAGGATTTAGCTATACAGGGTAATCTGTGCTGGGGGCGACCTTACCTTATAGGATTTAGCTATACAGGGTAATCTGTGCTGGGGGCGACCTCACCTTATAGGTTTTAGCTATACAGGGTTATCTGTGCTGGGGCGGCCTCTCCTTATAGCATTTAGCTATACAGGGTTATCTGTGCTGGGGCGGCCTCTCCTTATAGCATTTAGCTATACATGGTTATCTGTGCTGGGGGAGGCCTCTCCTTATAGGATTTAGCTATACAGGGTAATCTGTGCTGGGGCGGCCTCTCCTTGTAGGATTTAGCTATACAGGGTTATTTGTGCTGGGGGCAGCCTCACCTTATAGGATTTAGCTATACAGGGTTATCTGTGCTGGGGGCAGCCTCACCTTATAGGATTTAGCTATACAGGGTAATCTGTGCTAGGGCGACCTCTCCTTATAGGATTTAGCTATACAGGGTAATCTGTGCTTGGGGGCGGCCTCTCCTTATAGGATTTAGCTATACAGCGTTATCTGTGCTAGGGCAACCTCTCCTTATAGGATTTAGCTGTACAGGGTTATGTGTGCTAGGGGCGACCTTACCTTATAGGATTTAGCTATACAGGGTTATCTGTGCTGGGGGCGACCTCTCCTTATAGGATTTAGCTATACAGGGTTATCTGTGCTGGGGGCAGCCTCTCCTTATAGGATTTAGCTATACAGGGTTATCTGTGCTGGGGGCAGCTTCACCTTATAGGATGTAGCTATACAGGGTTATCTGTGCTGGGGGCGGCCTCTCCTTATAGGATTTAGCTATACAGGGTAATCTGTGCTGGGGGCGACCTTACCTTATAGGATTTAGCTATACAGGGTAATCTGTGCTGGGGCGGCCTCTCCTTATAGCATTTAGCTATACAGGGTTATCTGTGCTGGGGCGGCCTCTCCTTATAGCATTTAGCTATACATGGTTATCTGTGCTGGGGGAGGCCTCTCCTTATAGGATTTAGCTATAGAGGGTTATCTGTGCTGGGGGCAGCCTCACCTTATAAGATTTAGCTATACAGGGTTATCTGTGCTAGGGCGACCTCTCCTTATAGGATTTAGCTATACAGGGTTATGTGTGCTGGGGGCCGCCTCTCCTTATAGGATTTAGCTATACTGAGTTATCTGTGCTGGGGCGGCCTCTCCTTATAGGGGCAACCTCTCCTTATAGGATTTAGCTATACAGGGTTATCTGTGCTGGGGGCAGCCTCACCTTATAGGATTTAGCTATACATGGTTATCTGTGCTGGGGGTGGCCTCACCTTATAGGATTTAGCTATACAGCGTTATCTGTGCTGGGGGCAGCTTCACCTTATAGGATTTAGCTATACAGGGTTATCTGTGCTGGGGGCGGCCTCTCCTTATAGGATTTAACTATTCAGGGTTATCTGTGCTGGGGGCGGCCTCACCTTATAGGATTTAGCTATACAGGGTTATCTGTGCTGGGGCGGCCTCTCTTTATAGCATTTAGCAATACAGGGTTATCTGTGCTGCAGGGCGACCTCATCTTATAGGATTTAGCTATACAGGGTTACCTGTGCTGGGGGCGGCCTCTCCTTATAGGATTTAGCTATACAGGGTAATCTGTGCTTGGGGCGGCCTCACCTTATAGGATTTAGCTATACAGGGTTATCAGTGCTGGGGCAGCCTCTCCTTATAGCATTTAGCTATGCAGGGTTATCTGTGCTGGGGGCGACCTTACCTTATAGGTTTTAGCTATACAGGGTTATCTGTGCTGGGGGCGGCCTCTCCTTATAACATTTATCTATACAGCGTTATCTGTGCTGGAGGCGACCTCTCCTTATAGGATTTAGCTATACAGGGTTACCTGTGCTGGGACGGCCTCTCCTTAAAGGATTTAGCTATACAGTGTTATCTGTGCTGGAGGCGAGCTCACCTTATAGGATTTAGCTATACAGGGTTATCTGTGCTGGAGGCGACCTTACCTTATAGGATTTAGCTATACAGGGTTATCTGTGCTGGGGGCGGCTTCTCCTTATAGGATTTAGCTATACAGGGTTATCTGTGCTGCGGGGCGACCTGATCTTATAGGATTTAGCTATACAGGGTAACCTGTGCTGGGGGCGACCTCTCCTTATAGGATTTAGCTATACAGGGTTACCTGTGCTGGGACGGCCTCTCCTTAAAGGATTTAGCTATACAGGGTTATCTGTGCTGGAGGCGACCTCACCTTATAGGATTTAGCTATACAGGGTTATCTGTGCTGGGGGCGGCTTCTCCTTATAGGTTTTAGCTATACAGGGTTATCTGTGCTGCGGGGCGACCTGATCTTATAGGATTTAGGTATACAGGGTTATCTGTGCTGGGGGCAGCCTCACCTTATAGGATTTAGCTATACAGGGTAATCTGTGCTGGGGGCGACCTCACCTTATAGGATTTAGCTATACAGGGTAATCTGTGCTGGGGGCGACCTCACCTTATAGGTTTTAGCTATACAGGGTTATCTGTGCTGGGGCGGCCTCTCCTTATAGCATTTAGCTATACAGGGTTATCTGTGCTGGGGCGGCCTCTCCTTATAGCATTTAGCTATACATGGTTATCTGTGCTGGGGGAGGCCTCTCCTTATAGGATTTAGCTATACAGGGTTATCTGTGCTGGGGGCAGCCTCACCTTATAAGATTTAGCTATACAGGGTTATCTGTGCTGGGGGCAGCCTCACCTTATAAGATTTAGCTATACAGGGTTATCTGTGCTAGGGCGACCTCTCCTTATAGGATTTAGCTATACAGGGTAATCTGTGCTGGGGGCGGCCTCTCCTTATAGGATTTAGCTATACAGCGTTATCTGTGCTAGGGCGACCTCTCCTTATAGGATTTAGCTATACTGAGTTATCTGTGCTGGGGCGGCCTCTCCTTATAGGGGCAACCTCTCCTTATAGGATTTAGCTATACAGGGTTATCTGTGCTGGGGGCAGCCTCTCCTTATAGGATTTAGCTATACAGGGTTATCTGTGCTGGGGGCAGCTTCACCTTATAGGATTTAGCTGTACAGGGTTATCTGTGCTGGGGGCGGCCTCTCCTTATAGCATTTAGCTATACAGGGTTATCTGTGCTGGGGGCGACCTTACCTTATAGGATTTAGCTATACAGGGTAATCTGTGCTGGGGGCGACCTTACCTTATAGGATTTAGCTATACAGGGTAATCTGTGCTGGGGGCAACCTTACCTTATAGGTTTTAGCTATACAGGGTTATCTGTGCTGGGGCGGCCTCTCCTTATAGCATTTAGCTATACAGGGTTATCTGTGCTGGGGCGGCCTCTCCTTATAGCATTTAGCTATACATGGTTATCTGTGCTGGGGGAGGCCTCTCCTTATATGATTTAGCTATACAGGGTTATCTGTGCTGGGGGCAGCCTCACCTTTTAAGATTTAGCTATACAGGGTTATCTGTGCTAGGGCGACCTCTCCTTATAGGATTTAGCTATACAGGGTTATCTGTGCTGGGGGCGGCCTCTCCTTATAGGATTTAGCTATACTCAGTTATCTGTGCTGGGGCGGCCTCTCCTTATAGGGGCAACCTCTCCTTATAGGATTTAGCTATACAGGGTTATCTGTGCTGGGGGCAGCCTCACCTTATAGGATTTAGCTATACAGGGTTATCTGTGCTGGGGGCAGCCTCACCTTATAGCATTTAACTATACAGGGTTATCTGTGCTGGGGGTGGCCTCACCTTATAGGATTTAGCTATACAGGGTTATCTGTGCTGGGGGCAGCTTCACCTTATAGGATTTAGCTATACAGGGTTATCTGTGCTGGAGGCGACCTCACCTTATAGGATTTAGCTATACAGGGTTATCTGTGCTGGGGGCGGCTTCTCCTTATAGGATTTAGCTCTACAGGGTTATCTGTGCTGGGGGCGACCTCACCTTATAGGATTTAGCTATACAGGGTAATCTGTGCTGGGGGCGACCTTACCTTATAGGATTTAGCTATACAGGGTAATCTGTGCTGGGGGCGACCTTACCTTATAGGATTTAGCTATACAGGGTAATCTGTGCTGGGGGCGACCTCACCTTATAGGTTTTAGCTATACAGGGTTATCTGTGCTGGGGCGGCCTCTCCTTATAGCATTTAGCTATACAGGGTTATCTGTGCTGGGGCGGCCTCTCCTTATAGCATTTAGCTATACATGGTTATCTGTGCTGGGGGAGGCCTCTCCTTATAGGATTTAGCTATACAGGGTAATCTGTGCTGGGGCGGCCTCTCCTTGTAGGATTTAGCTATACAGGGTTATTTGTGCTGGGGGCAGCCTCACCTTATAGGATTTAGCTATACAGGGTTATCTGTGCTGGGGGCAGCCTCACCTTATAGGATTTAGCTATACAGGGTAATCTGTGCTAGGGCGACCTCTCCTTATAGGATTTAGCTATACAGGGTAATCTGTGCTTGGGGGCGGCCTCTCCTTATAGGATTTAGCTATACAGCGTTATCTGTGCTAGGGCAACCTCTCCTTATAGGATTTAGCTGTACAGGGTTATGTGTGCTAGGGGCGACCTTACCTTATAGGATTTAGCTATACAGGGTTATCTGTGCTGGGGGCGACCTCTCCTTATAGGATTTAGCTATACAGGGTTATCTGTGCTGGGGGCAGCCTCTCCTTATAGGATTTAGCTATACAGGGTTATCTGTGCTGGGGGCAGCTTCACCTTATAGGATGTAGCTATACAGGGTTATCTGTGCTGGGGGCGGCCTCTCCTTATAGGATTTAGCTATACAGGGTAATCTGTGCTGGGGGCGACCTTACCTTATAGGATTTAGCTATACAGGGTAATCTGTGCTGGGGCGGCCTCTCCTTATAGCATTTAGCTATTCAGGGTTATCTGTGCTGGGGCGGCCTCTCCTTATAGCATTTAGCTATACATGGTTATCTGTGCTGGGGGAGGCCTCTCCTTATAGGATTTAGCTATAGAGGGTTATCTGTGCTGGGGGCAGCCTCACCTTATAAGATTTAGCTATACAGGGTTATCTGTGCTAGGGCGACCTCTCCTTATAGGATTTAGCTATACAGGGTTATGTGTGCTGGGGGCCGCCTCTCCTTATAGGATTTAGCTATACTGAGTTATCTGTGCTGGGGCGGCCTCTCCTTATAGGGGCAACCTCTCCTTATAGGATTTAGCTATACAGGGTTATCTGTGCTGGGGGCAGCCTCACCTTATAGGATTTAGCTATACATGGTTATCTGTGCTGGGGGTGGCCTCACCTTATAGGATTTAGCTATACAGCGTTATCTGTGCTGGGGGCAGCTTCACCTTATAGGATTTAGCTATACAGGGTTATCTGTGCTGGGGGCGGCCTCTCCTTATAGGATTTAACTATTCAGGGTTATCTGTGCTGGGGGCGGCCTCACCTTATAGGATTTAGCTATACAGGGTTATCTGTGCTGGGGCGGCCTCTCTTTATAGCATTTAGCAATACAGGGTTATCTGTGCTGCAGGGCGACCTCATCTTATAGGATTTAGCTATACAGGGTTACCTGTGCTGGGGGCGGCCTCTCCTTATAGGATTTAGCTATACAGGGTAATCTGTGCTTGGGGCGGCCTCACCTTATAGGATTTAGCTATACAGGGTTATCAGTGCTGGGGCAGCCTCTCCTTATAGCATTTAGCTATGCAGGGTTATCTGTGCTGGGGGCGACCTTACCTTATAGGTTTTAGCTATACAGGGTTATCTGTGCTGGGGGCGGCCTCTCCTTATAACATTTATCTATACAGCGTTATCTGTGCTGGAGGCGACCTCTCCTTATAGGATTTAGCTATACAGGGTTACCTGTGCTGGGACGGCCTCTCCTTAAAGGATTTAGCTATACAGTGTTATCTGTGCTGGAGGCGAGCTCACCTTATAGGATTTAGCTATACAGGGTTATCTGTGCTGGAGGCGACCTTACCTTATAGGATTTAGCTATACAGGGTTATCTGTGCTGGGGGCGGCTTCTCCTTTGCTGGGGGCGGCTTCTCCTTATAGGATTTAGCTATACAGGGTTATCTGTGCTGCGGGGCGACCTGATCTTATAGGATTTAGCTATACAGGGTAACCTGTGCTGGGGGCGACCTCTCCTTATAGGATTTAGCTATACAGGGTTACCTGTGCTGGGACGGCCTCTCCTTAAAGGATTTAGCTATACAGGGTTATCTGTGCTGGAGGCGACCTCACCTTATAGGATTTAGCTATACAGGGTTATCTGTGCTGGGGGCGGCTTCTCCTTATAGGTTTTAGCTATACAGGGTTATCTGTGCTGCGGGGCGACCTGATCTTATAGGATTTAGGTATACAGGGTTATCTGTGCTGGGGGCAGCCTCACCTTATAGGATTTAGCTATACAGGGTAATCTGTGCTGGGGGCGACCTTACCTTATAGGATTTAGCTATACAGGGTAATCTGTGCTGGGGGCGACCTCACCTTATAGGTTTTAGCTATACAGGGTTATCTGTGCTGGGGCGGCCTCTCCTTATAGCATTTAGCTATACAGGGTTATCTGTGCTGGGGCGGCCTCTCCTTATAGCATTTAGCTATACATGGTTATCTGTGCTGGGGGAGGCCTCTCCTTATAGGATTTAGCTATACAGGGTTATCTGTGCTGGGGGCAGCCTCACCTTATAAGATTTAGCTATACAGGGTTATCTGTGCTGGGGGCAGCCTCACCTTATAAGATTTAGCTATACAGGGTTATCTGTGCTAGGGCGACCTCTCCTTATAGGATTTAGCTATACAGGGTAATCTGTGCTGGGGGCGGCCTCTCCTTATAGGATTTAGCTATACAGCGTTATCTGTGCTAGGGCGACCTCTCCTTATAGGATTTAGCTATACTGAGTTATCTGTGCTGGGGCGGCCTCTCCTTATAGGGGCAACCTCTCCTTATAGGATTTAGCTATACAGGGTTATCTGTGCTGGGGGCAGCCTCTCCTTATAGGATTTAGCTATACAGGGTTATCTGTGCTGGGGGCAGCTTCACCTTATAGGATTTAGCTGTACAGGGTTATCTGTGCTGGGGGCGGCCTCTCCTTATAGCATTTAGCTATACAGGGTTATCTGTGCTGGGGGTGACCTTACCTTATAGGATTTAGCTATACAGGGTAATCTGTGCTGGGGGCGACCTTACCTTATAGGATTTAGCTATACAGGGTAATCTGTGCTGGGGGCAACCTTACCTTATAGGTTTTAGCTATACAGGGTTATCTGTGCTGGGGCGGCCTCTCCTTATAGCATTTAGCTATACAGGGTTATCTGTGCTGGGGCGGCCTCTCCTTATAGCATTTAGCTATACATGGTTATCTGTGCTGGGGGAGGCCTCTCCTTATATGATTTAGCTATACAGGGTTATCTGTGCTGGGGGCAGCCTCACCTTTTAAGATTTAGCTATACAGGGTTATCTGTGCTAGGGCGACCTCTCCTTATAGGATTTAGCTATACAGGGTTATCTGTGCTGGGGGCGGCCTCTCCTTATAGGATTTAGCTATACTCAGTTATCTGTGCTGGGGCGGCCTCTCCTTATAGGATTTAGCTATACAGGGTTATCTGTGCTGGGGGCAGCCTCACCTTATAGGATTTAGCTATACTCAGTTATCTGTGCTAGGGCGACCTCTCCTTATAGGATTTAGCTATACAGGGTTATCTGTGCTGGGGGCAGCCTCACCTTATAGGATTTAGCTATACAGGGTTATCTGTGCTGGGGGCAGCCTCACCTTATAGCATTTAACTATACAGGGTTATCTGTGCTGGGGGTGGCCTCACCTTATAGGATTTAGCTATACAGGGTTATCTGTGCTGGGGGCAGCTTCACCTTATAGGATTTAGCTATACAGGGTTATCTGTGCTGGGGGCGGCCTCTCCTTATAGGATTTAACTATTCAGGGTTATCTGTGCTGGGGGCGGCCTCACCTTATAGGATTTAGCTATACAGGGTTATCTGTGCTGGGGCAGCCTCTCCTTATAGCATTTAGCAATACAGGGTTATCTGTGCTGCGGGGCGACCTCATCTTATAGGATTTAGCTATACAGGGTTATCTGTGCTGGGGGCGGCCTCTCCTTATAGGATTTAGCTATACAGGGTAATCTGTGCTTGGGGCGGCCTCACCTTATAGGATTTAGCTATACAGGGTTATCTGTGCTGGGGCAGCCTCTCCTTATAGCATTTAGCTATGCAGGGTTATCTGTGCTGGGGGCGACCTCACCTTATAGGATTTAGCTATGCAGGGTTATCTGTGCTGGGGGCGGCCTCTCCTTATAGGATTTAGCTATAGAGGGTTATCTGTGTTGGGGGCGGCCTCTCCTTATAGGATTTAGCTATACAGGGTAATCTGTGCTGGGCGCGGCCTCACCTTATAGGATTTAGCTATACAGGGTAATCTGTGCTGGGGGCGGCCTCACCTTATAGGATTTAGCTATACAGGGTTATCTGTGCTGGGGGCGGCCTCACCTTATAGGATTTAGCTATACAAGGTTATCTGTGCTGGGACGGCCTCTCCTTATAGGATTTTGCTATACAGGGTTATCTGTGCTGGGGGTGGCCTCTCCTTATAGGATTTAGCTATACAGGGTTATCCGTGCTGGGACGGCCTCTCCTTATAGGATTTAGCTATACAGGGTTATCTGTGCTGGGGGCGACCTCACCTTATAGGATTTAGCTATACAGGTTTATCTGTGCTGGGGGCGGCCTCACCTTATAGGATTTAGCTATACAGGGTTATCTGTGCTGGGGGCAGCCTCATCTTATAGGATTTAGCTATACAGGGTTATCTGTGCTGGGGGCGACCTCCACTTATAGGATTTAGCTATACAGGGTTATCTGTGCTGGGGACGACCTCACCTTCTAGGATTTAGCTATACAGGGTTATCTGTGCTGGAGGCGACCTCACCTTATAGGATTTAGCTATACAGGGTTATCTGTGCTGGGGGCGGCCTCATCTTATAGGATTTAGCTATACAGGGTAATCTGTGCTGGGGCGGCCTCACCTTATAGGATTTAGCTATACAGGGTTATCTGTGCTGGGGCGGCCTCTCCTTATAGCATTTAGCTATACAGGGTTATCTGTGCTGGGGCGGCCTCTCCTTATAGCATTTAGCTATACAGGGTTATCTGTGCTGGGGGCAGCCTCACCTTATAGGATTTAGCTATACAGGGTTATCTGTGCTGGGGGCGACCTCATCTTATAGGATTTAGCTATACAGGGTAATCTGTGCTGGGGGCGGCCTCACCTTATAGGATTTAGCTATACAGGGTTATCTGTGCTGGGGCGGCCTCTCCTTATAGCATTTAGCTGTACAGGGTTATCTGTGCTGGGGGCGACCTCTCCTTATAGGATTTAGCTATACAGGGTTATCTGTGCTGGCGGCGACCTCTACTTATAGGATTTAGCTATACAGGGTTATCTGTGCTGGGGCGGCCTCTCCTTATAGCATTTAGCTGTACAGGGTTATCTGTGCTGGGGGCGACCTCTCCTTATAGGATTTAGCTATACAGGGTTATCTGTGCTGGGGGCGACCTCTCCTTATAGCATTTAGCTGTACAGGGTTATCTGTGCTGGGGGTGGCCTCTCCTTACTAGATTTAGCTATACAGGGTTATCTGTGCTGGGGGCGGCCTCACCTTATAGGATTTAGCTATACAGTGTAATCTGTGCAGGGGCGGCCTCTCCTTATAGCATTTAGCAAAACAGGGTTATCTGTTCTCGGGGCGGCTTCTCCTTATATGATTTAGCTATACAGGGTTATCTGTGCTGGGGGCGACCTTACCTTATAGGATTTAGCTATACAGGGTTATCTGTGCTGGGGGCGACCTCTACTTATAGGATTTAGCTATACAGGGTTATCTGTGCTGGGGGCGGCCTCATCTTATAGGATTTAGCTATACAGGGTAATCTGTGCTGGGGCGGCCTCACCTTATAGGATTTAGCTATACAGGGTTATCTGTGCTGGGGGCGACCTCACCTGATATGATTTAGCTGTACAGGGTTATCTGTGCTGGGGCGGCCTCTCCTTATAGCATTTAACTATACAGGGTTATCTGTGCTGGGGCGGCCTCTCCTTATAGCATTTAGCTATACAGGGTTATCTGTGCTGGGGGCGACCTCATCTTATAGGATTTAGCTATACAGGGTAATCTGTGCTGGGGGCGGCCTCACCTTATAGGATTTAGCTATACAGGGTTATCTGTGCTGGGGCGGCCTCTCCTTATAGCATTTAGCTGTACAGGGTTATCTGTGCTGGGGGCGACCTCTCCTTATAGGATTTAGCTATACAGGGTTATCTGTGCTGGGGGCGACCTCTCCTTATAGCATTTAGCTGTACAGGGTTATCTGTGCTGGGGGCGACCTCTCCTTATAGGATTTTGCTATACAGGGTTATCTGTGCTGGCGGCGACCTCTACTTATAGGATTTAGCTATACAGGGTTATCTGTGCTGGGGGCGGCCTCTCCTTATAAGATTTAGATATACAGGGTAATCTGTGCTGGGGGCGACCTCACCTTATAGGATTTAGCTATACAGTGTAATCTGTGCAGGGGCGGCCTCTCCTTATAGCATTTAGCAATACAGGGTTATCTGTGCTGGGGGCGGCCTCTCCTTATATGATTTAGCTATACAGGGTAATCTGTGCTGGGGGCGGCCTCACCTTATAGGATTTAGCTATACAGGGTAATCTGTGCTGGGGCGGCCTCTCCTTATAGCATTTAGCTATACAGGGTTATCTGTGCTGGGGGTGACCTCACCTTATAGGATTTAGCTATACAGGGTTATCTGTGCTGGGGGCGACCTCACCTTAGAGGATTTAGCTATACAGGGTTATCTGTGCTGGGGGCGACCTCTACTTATAGGATTTAGCTATACAGGGTTATCTGTGCTGGGGGCGGCCTCATCTTATAGGATTTAGCTATACAGGGTAATCTGTGCTGGGGCGGCCTCACCTTATAGGATTTAGCTATACAGGGTTATCTGTGCTGGGGGCGACCTCACCTTATATGATTTAGCTGTACAGGGTTATCTGTGCTGGGGCGGCCTCTCCTTATAGCATTTAACTATACAGGGTTATCTGTGCTGGGGCGGCCTCTCCTTATAGCATTTAGCTATACAGGGTTATCTGTGCTGGGGGCGACCTCATCTTATAGGATTTAGCTATACAGGGTAATCTGTGCTGGGGGCGGCCTCACCTTATAGGATTTAGCTATACAGGGTTATCTGTGCTGGGGCGGCCTCTCCTTATAGCATTTAGCTGTACAGGGTTATCTGTGCTGGGGGCGACCTCTCCTTATAGGATTTAGCTATACAGGGTTATCTGTGCTGGGGGCGACCTCTCCTTATAGCATTTAGCTGTACAGGGTTATCTGTGCTGGGGGCGACCTCTCCTTATAGGATTTTGCTATACAGGGTTATCTGTGCTGGCGGCGACCTCTACTTATAGGATTTAGCTATACAGGGTTATCTGTGCTGGGGGCGGCCTCTCCTTATAAGATTTAGCTATACAGGGTAATCTGTGCTGGGGGCGACCTCACCTTATAGGATTTAGCTATACAGTGTAATCTGTGCAGGGGCGGCCTCTCCTTATAGCATTTAGCAATACAGGGTTATCTGTGCTGGGGGCGGCCTCTCCTTATATGATTTAGCTATACAGGGTAATCTGTGCTGGGGGCGGCCTCACCTTATAGGATTTAGCTATACAGGGTAATCTGTGCTGGGGCGGCCTCTCCTTATAGCATTTAGCTATACAGGGTTATCTGTGCTGGGGGTGACCTCACCTTATAGGATTTAGCTATACAGGGTTATCTGTGCTGGGGGCGACCTCACCTTAGAGGATTTAGCTATACAGGGTAATCTGTGCTGGGGGTGACCTCACCTTATAGGATTTAGCTATACAGGGTTATCTGTGCTGGGGGCGACCTCTCCTTATAGGATTTAGCTATACAGGGTTATCTGTGCTGGGGGCGGCCTCTCCTTATAGGATTTAGCTATACAGGGTTATCTGTGCTGGGGGCGGCCTCTCCTTATAGGATTTTGCTATACAGGGTAATCTGTGCTGGGGGCGGCCTCACCTTATAGGATTTAGCTATATAGGGTTATCTATGCTGGGGTGGCCTCTCCTTATAGGAATGAAATATCTAGGGTTATCTGTGCTGGGGCGGCCTCTCCTTATAACATTTATCTATACAGGGTTATCTGTGCTGGGGGGCTACCTCTCCTAATAGGATTTAGCTATACAGGGTTACCTGTGCTGGGACGGCCTCTCCTTATAGGATTTAGCTATACAGCGTTATCTGTGCTGGAGGCGACCTCACCTTATAGGATTTAGCTATACAGGGTTATCTGTGCTGGGGGCGGCCTCACCTTATAGGATTTAGCTATACAGGGTTATCTGTGCTGGGGGCGACCTCACCTTATAGGATTTAGCTATACAGGGTTATCTGTGCTGGAGGCGACCTTACCTTATAGGATTTAGCTATACAGGGTTATCTGTGCTGGGGGCGACCTCACCTTATAGGATTTAGCTATACAGGGTAATCTGTGCTGGGGCGACGTCTACTTATAGGATTTAGCTATACAGGGTTATCTGTGCTGGGGCGACGTCTACTTATAGGATTTAGCTATACAGGGTTATCTGTGCTGGGGCGACGTCTAATTATAGGATTTAGCTATACAGGGTTATCTGTGCTGGGCGCGGCCTCACCTTATAGGATTTAGCTATACAGGGTTACCTGTGCTGGGGGCTGCTTCTCCTTATAGGATTTAGCTATACAGGGTTATCTGTGCTGCGGGGCGACCTCATCTTATAGGATTTAGCTATACAGGGTTATCTGTGCTGGGGGCTGCTTCTCCTTATAGGATTTATCTATACAGGGTTATCTGTGCTGGGGGCGACCTTACCTTATAGGATTTAGCTATACAGGGTTATCTGTGCTGGGGGCGGCCTCTCCTTATAGGATTTAGCTATACAGGGTTATCTGTGCTGGGGGCAGCCTCTCCTTATAGGATTTAGCTATACAGGGTTATCTGTGCTGGGGGCAGCTTCACCTTATAGGATGTAGCTATACAGGGTTATCTGTGCTGGGGGCGGCCTCTCCTTATAGGATTTAGCTATACAGGGTAATCTGTGCTGGGGGCGACCTTACCTTATAGGATTTTGCTATACAGGGTAATCTGTGCTGGGGCGGCCTCTCCTTATAGCATTTAGCTATACAGGGTTATCTGTGCTGGGGCGGCCTCTCCTTATAGGATTTAGCTATACAGGGTTATCTGTGCTAGGGCGACCTCTCCTTATAGGATTTAGCTATACAGGGTTATCTGTGCTGGGGGCCGCCTCTCCTTATAGGATTTAGCTATACTGAGTTATCTGTGCTGGGGCGGCCTCTCCTTATAGGGGCAACCTCTCCTTATAGGATTTAGCTATACAGGGTTATCTGTGCTGGGGGCAGCCTCACCTTATAGGATTTAGCTATACATGGTTATCTGTGCTGGGGGTGGCCTCACCTTATAGGATTTAGCTATACAGCGTTATCTGTGCTGGGGGCAGCTTCACCTTATAGGATTTAGCTATACAGGGTTATCTGTGCTGGGGGCGGCCTCTCCTTATAGGATTTAACTATTCAGGGTTATCTGTGCTGGGGGCAGCCTCACCTTATAGGATTTAGCTATACAGGGTTATCTGTGCTGGGGCGGCCTCTCTTTATAGCATTTAGCAATACAGGGTTATCTGTGCTGCAGGGCGACCTCATCTTATAGGATTTAGCTATACAGGGTTATCTGTGCTGGGGGCGGCCTCTCCTTATAGGATTTAGCTATACAGGGTAATCTGTGCTTGGGGCGGCCTCACCTTATAGGATTTAGCTATACAGGGTTATCAGTGCTGGGGCAGCCTCTCCTTATAGCATTTAGCTATGCAGGGTTATCTGTGCTGGGGGCGACCTTACCTTATAGGTTTTAGCTATACAGGGTTATCTGTGCTGGGGGCGGCCTCTCCTTATAACATTTATCTATACAGCGTTATCTGTGCTGGAGGCGACCTCTCCTTATAGGATTTAGCTATACAGGGTTACCTGTGCTGGGACGGCCTCTCCTTAAAGGATTTAGCTATACAGTGTTATCTGTGCTGGAGGCGAGCTCACCTTATAGGATTTAGCTATACAGGGTTATCTGTGCTGGAGGCGACCTTACCTTATAGGATTTAGCTATACAGGGTTATCTGTGCTGGGGGCGGCTTCTCCTTATAGGATTTAGCTATACAGGGTTATCTGTGCTGCGGGGCGACCTGATCTTATAGGATTTAGCTATACAGGGTAACCTGTGCTGGGGGCGACCTCTCCTTATAGGATTTAGCTATACAGGGTTACCTGTGCTGGGACGGCCTCTCCTTAAAGGATTTAGCTATACAGGGTTATCTGTGCTGGAGGCGAGCTCACCTTATAGGATTTAGCTATACAGGGTTATCTGTGCTGGGGGCGGCTTCTCCTTATAGGTTTTAGCTATACAGGGTTATCTGTGCTGCGGGGCGACCTGATCTTATAGGATTTAGGTATACAGGGTTATCTGTGCTGGGGGCAGCCTCACCTTATAGGATTTAGCTATACAGGGTAATCTGTGCTGGGGGCGACCTTACCTTATAGGATTTAGCTATACAGGGTAATCTGTGCTGGGGGCGACCTCACCTTATAGGTTTTAGCTATACAGGGTTATCTGTGCTGGGGCGGCCTCTCCTTATAGCATTTAGCTATACAGGGTTATCTGTGCTGGGGCGGCCTCTCCTTATAGCATTTAGCTATACATGGTTATCTGTGCTGGGGGAGGCCTCTCCTTATAGGATTTAGCTATACAGGGTTATCTGTGCTGGGGGCAGCCTCACCTTATAAGATTTAGCTATACAGGGTTATCTGTGCTGGGGGCAGCCTCACCTTATAAGATTTAGCTATACAGGGTTATCTGTGCTAGGGCGACCTCTCCTTATAGGATTTAGCTATACAGGGTAATCTGTGCTGGGGGCGGCCTCTCCTTATAGGATTTAGCTATACAGCGTTATCTGTGCTAGGGCGACCTCTCCTTATAGGATTTAGCTATACTGAGTTATCTGTGCTGGGGCGGCCTCTCCTTATAGGGGCAACCTCTCCTTATAGGATTTAGCTATACAGGGTTATCTGTGCTGGGGGCAGCCTCTCCTTATAGGATTTAGCTATACAGGGTTATCTGTGCTGGGGGCAGCTTCACCTTATAGGATTTAGCTGTACAGGGTTATCTGTGCTGGGGGCGGCCTCTCCTTATAGCATTTAGCTATACAGGGTTATCTGTGCTGGGGGCGACCTTACCTTATAGGATTTAGCTATACAGGGTAATCTGTGCTGGGGGCGACCTTACCTTATAGGATTTAGCTATACAGGGTAATCTGTGCTGGGGGCAACCTTACCTTATAGGTTTTAGCTATACAGGGTTATCTGTGCTGGGGCGGCCTCTCCTTATAGCATTTAGCTATACAGGGTTATCTGTGCTGGGGCGGCCTCTCCTTATAGCATTTAGCTATACATGGTTATCTGTGCTGGGGGAGGCCTCTCCTTATAGGATTTAGCTATACAGGGTTATCTGTGCTGGGGGCAGCCTCACCTTTTAAGATTTAGCTATACAGGGTTATCTGTGCTAGGGCGACCTCTCCTTATAGGATTTAGCTATACAGGGTTATCTGTGCTGGGGGCGGCCTCTCCTTATAGGATTTAGCTATACTCAGTTATCTGTGCTGGGGCGGCCTCTCCTTATAGGGGCAACCTCTCCTTATAGGATTTAGCTATACAGGGTTATCTGTGCTGGGGGCAGCCTCACCTTATAGGATTTAGCTATACAGGGTTATCTGTGCTGGGGGCAGCCTCACCTTATAGCATTTAACTATACAGGGTTATCTGTGCTGGGGTGGCCTCACCTTATAGGATTTAGCTATACAGGGTTATCTGTGCTGGGGGCAGCTTCACCTTATAGGATTTAGCTATACAGGGTTATCTGTGCTGGGGGCGGCCTCTCCTTATAGGATTTAACTATTCAGGGTTATCTGTGCTGGGGGCGGCCTCACCTTATAGGATTTAGCTATACAGGGTTATCTGTGCTGGGGCAGCCTCTCCTTATAGCATTTAGCAATACAGGGTTATCTGTGCTGCGGGGCAACCTCATCTTATAGGATTTAGCTATACAGGGTTATCTGTGCTGGGGGCGGCCTCTCCTTATAGGATTTAGCTATACAGGGTAATCTGTGCTTGGGGCGGCCTCACCTTATAGGATTTAGCTATACAGGGTTATCTGTGCTGGGGCAGCCTCTCCTTATAGCATTTAGCTATGCAGGGTTATCTGTGCTGGGGGCGACCTCACCTTATAGGATTTAGCTATGCAGGGTTATCTGTGCTGGGGGCGGCCTCTCCTTATAGGATTTAGCTATAGAGGGTTATCTGTGTTGGGGGCGGCCTCTCCTTATAGGATTTAGCTATACAGGGTAATCTGTGCTGGGCGCGGCCTCACCTTATAGGATTTAGCTATACAGGGTAATCT
Source organism: Bombina bombina (assembly GCF_027579735.1). Lineage (NCBI taxonomy): Eukaryota > Metazoa > Chordata > Amphibia > Anura > Bombinatoridae > Bombina > Bombina bombina. The sequence continues at coordinate 431,074,538 of NC_069505.1, forward strand.
GTGCTGGGGGCGGCCTCACCTTATAGGATTTAGCTATACAGGGTTATCTGTGCTGGGGGCGGCCTCACCTTATAGGATTTAGCTATACAAGGTTATCTGTGCTGGGACGGCCTCTCCTTATAGGATTTTGCTATACAGGGTTATCTGTGCTGGGGGTGGCCTCTCCTTATAGGATTTAGCTATACAGGTTTATCTGTGCTGGGGGCGGCCTCACCTTATAGGATTTAGCTATACAGGGTTATCTGTGCTGGGGGCAGCCTCATCTTATAGGATTTAGCTATACAGGGTTATCTGTGCTGGGGGCGACCTCCACTTATAGGATTTAGCTATACAGGGTTATCTGTGCTGGGGACGACCTCACCTTCTAGGATTTAGCTATACAGGGTTATCTGTGCTGGAGGCGACCTCACCTTATAGGATTTAGCTATACAGGGTTATCTGTGCTGGAGGCGACCTCACCTTATAGGATTTAGCTATACAGGGTTATCTGTGCTGGGGGCGGCCTCATCTTATAGGATTTAGCTATACAGGGTTATCTGTGCTGGGGCGGCCTCACCTTATAGGATTTAGCTATACAGGGTTATCTGTGCTGGGGCGGCCTCTCCTTATAGCATTTAGCTATACAGGGTTATCTGTGCTGGGGCGGCCTCTCCTTATAGCATTTAGCTATACAGGGTTATCTGTGCTGGGGGCAGCCTCACCTTATAGGATTTAGCTATACAGGGTTATCTGTGCTGGGGGCGACCTCATCTTATAGGATTTAGCTATACAGGGTAATCTGTGCTGGGGGCGGCCTCACCTTATAGGATTTAGCTATACAGGGTTATCTGTGCTGGGGCGGCCTCTCCTTATAGCATTTAGCTGTACAGGGTTATCTGTGCTGGGGGCGACCTCTCCTTATAGGATTTAGCTATACAGGGTTATCTGTGCTGGCGGCGACCTCTACTTATAGGATTTAGCTATACAGGGTTATCTGTGCTGGGGCGGCCTCTCCTTATAGCATTTAGCTGTACAGGGTTATCTGTGCTGGGGGCGACCTCTCCTTATAGGATTTAGCTATACAGGGTTATCTGTGCTGGGGGCGACCTCTCCTTATAGCATTTAGCTGTACAGGGTTATCTGTGCTGGGGGTGGCCTCTCCTTATAAGATTTAGCTATACAGGGTAATCTGTGCTGGGGGCGGCCTCACCTTATAGGATTTAGCTATACAGTGTAATCTGTGCAGGGGCGGCCTCTCCTTATAGCATTTAGCAAAACAGGGTTATCTGTGCTGGGGGCGGCCTCTCCTTATATGATTTAGCTATACAGGGTTATCTGTGCTGGGGGCGACCTTACCTTATAGGATTTAGCTATACAGGGTTATCTGTGCTGGGGGCGACCTCTACTTATAGGATTTAGCTATACAGGGTTATCTGTGCTGGGGGCGGCCTCATCTTATAGGATTTAGCTATACAGGGTAATCTGTGCTGGGGCGCCCTCACCTTATAGGATTTAGCTATACAGGGTTATCTGTGCTGGGGGCGACCTCACCTTATATGATTTAGCTGTACAGGGTTATCTGTGCTGGGGCGGCCTCTCCTTATAGCATTTAACTATACAGGGTTATCTGTGCTGGGGCGGCCTCTCCTTATAGCATTTAGCTATACAGGGTTATCTGTGCTGGGGGCGACCTCATCTTATAGGATTTAGCTATACAGGGTAATCTGTGCTGGGGGCGGCCTCACCTTATAGGATTTAGCTATACAGGGTTATCTGTGCTGGGGCGGCCTCTCCTTATAGCATTTAGCTGTACAGGGTTATCTGTGCTGGGGGCGACCTCTCCTTATAGGATTTAGCTATACAGGGTTATCTGTGCTGGGGGCGACCTCTCCTTATAGGATTTAGCTATACAGGGTTATCTGTGTTTGGGCGGCCTCTCCTCATAGCATTTAGCTGTACAGGGTTATCTGTGCTGGGGGCGACCTCTCCTTATAGGATTTAGCTATACAGGGTTATCTGTGCTGGGGGCGACCTCTCCTTATAGCATTTAGCTGTACAGGGTTATCTGTGCTGGGGGCGACCTCTCCTTATAGGATTTTGCTATACAGGGTTATCTGTGCTGGCGGCGACCTCTACTTATAGGATTTAGCTATACAGGGTTATCTGTGCTGGGGGCGGCCTCTCCTTATAAGATTTAGATATACAGGGTAATCTGTGCTGGGGGCGACCTCACCTTATAGGATTTAGCTATACAGTGTAATCTGTGCAGGGGCGGCCTCTCCTTATAGCATTTAGCAATACAGGGTTATCTGTGCTGGGGGCGGCCTCTCCTTATATGATTTAGCTATACAGGGTAATCTGTGCTGGGGGTGGCCTCACCTTATAGGATTTAGCTATACAGGGTAATCTGTGCTGGGGCAGCCTCTCCTTATAGCATTTAGCAATACAGGGTTATCTGTGCTGGGGGTGACCTCACCTTATAGGATTTAGCTATACAGGGTTATCTGTGCTGGGGGCGACCTCACCTTAGAGGATTTAGCTATACAGGGTAATCTGTGCTGGGGGTGACCTCACCTTATAGGATTTAGCTATACAGGGTTATCTGTGCTGGGGGCGACCTCTCCTTATAGGATTTAGCTATACAGGGTTATCTGTGCTGGGGGCGGCCTCTCCTTATAGGATTTAGCTATACAGGGTTATCTGTGCTGGGGGCGGCCTCTCCTTATAGGATTTTGCTATACAGGGTAATCTGTGCTGGGGGCGGCCTCACCTTATAGGATTTAGCTATATAGGGTTATCTATGCTGGGGTGGCCTCTCCTTATAGGAATGAAATATCTAGGGTTATCTGTGCTGGGGCGGCCTCTCCTTATAACATTTATCTATACAGGGTTATCTGTGCTGGGGGGCTACCTCTCCTAATAGGATTTAGCTATACAGGGTTACCTGTGCTGGGACGGCCTCTCCTTATAGGATTTAGCTATACAGCGTTATCTGTGCTGGAGGCGACCTCACCTTATAGGATTTAGCTATACAGGGTTATCTGTGCTGGGGGCGGCCTCACCTTATAGGATTTAGCTATACAGGGTTATCTGTGCTGGGGGCGACCTCACCTTATAGGATTTAGCTATACAGGGTTATCTGTGCTGGAGGCGACCTTACCTTATAGGATTTAGCTATACAGGGTTATCTGTGCTGGGGGCGACCTCACCTTATAGGATTTAGCTATACAGGGTAATCTGTGCTGGGGCGACGTCTACTTATAGGATTTAGCTATACAGGGTTATCTGTGCTGGGGCGACGTCTACTTATAGGATTTAGCTATACAGGGTTATCTGTGCTGGGCGCGGCCTCACCTTATAGGATTTAGCTATACAGGGTTATCTGTGCTGGGGGCTGCTTCTCCTTATAGGATTTAGCTATACAGGGTTATCTGTGCTGCGGGGCGACCTCATCTTATAGGATTTAGCTATACAGCGTTATCTGTGCTGGGGGCTGCTTCTCCTTATAGGATTTATCTATACAGGGTTATCTGTGCTGGGGGCGACCTTACCTTATAGGATTTAGCTATACAGGGTTATCTGTGCTGGGGGCGGCCTCTCCTTATAGGATTTAGCTATACAGGGTTATCTGTGCTGGGGCGACGTCTACTTATAGGATTTAGCTATACAGGGTTATCTGTGCTGGGGCGACGACTACTTATAGGATTTAGCTATACAGGGTTATCTGTGCTGGGCGCGGCCTCACCTTATAGGATTTAGCTATACAGGTTTATCTGTGCTGGGGGCAGCCTCACCTTATAGGATTTAGCTATACAGGTTTATCTGTGCTGGGGACGACCTCACCTTATAGGATTTAGCTATACAGGGTTATCTGTGCTGGAGGCGACCTCACCTTATAGGATTTAGCTATACAGGGTTATCTGTGCTGGGGCGGCCTCTCCTTATAGCATTTAGCTATACAGGGTTATCTGTGCTGGGGCGGCCTCTCCTTACAGCATTTAGCTATGCAGGGTTATCTGTGCTGGGGGCAGCCTCACCTTATAGGATTTAGCTATACAGGGTTATCTGTGCTGGGGGCGACCTCATCTTATAGGATTTAGCTATACAGGGTAATCTGTGCTGGGGGCGGCCTCACCTTATAGGATTTAGCTATACAGGGTTATCTGTGCTGGGGCGGCCTCTCCTTATAGCATTTAGCTGTACAGGGTTATCTGTGCTGGGGCGGCCTCTCCTTATAGCATTTAGCTGTACAGGGTTATCTGTGCTGGGGGCGACCTCTCCTTATAGGATTTAGCTATACAGGGTTATCTGTGCTGGCGGCGACCTCTACTTATAGGATTTAGCTATACAGGGTTATCTGTGCTGGGGGTGGCCTCACCTTATAGGATTTAGCTATACAGTGTAATCTGTGCAGGGGCGGCCTCTCCTTATAGCATTTAGCAATACAGGGTTATCTGTGCTGGGGGCGGCCTCTCCTTATATGATTTAGCTATACAGGGTTATCTGTGCTGGGGGCGGCCTCACCTTATATGATTTAGCTATACAGGGTTATCTGTGCTGGGGGCGACCTTACCTTATAGGATTTAGCTATACAGGGTTATCTGTGCTGGGGGCGACCTTACCTTATAGGATTTAGCTATACAGGGTTATCTGTGCTGGGGGCGACCTCTACTTATAGGATTTAGCTATACAGGGTTATCTGTGCTGGGGCGGCCTCTCCTTATAGCATTTAGCTATACAGGGTTATCTGTGCTGGGGGCGACCTCATCTTATAGGATTTAGCTATACAGGGTAATCTGTGCTGGGGGCAGCCTCACCTTATAGGATTTAGCTATACAGGGTTATCTGTGCTGGGGCGGCCTCTCCTTATAGCATTTAGCTGTACAGGGTAATCTGTGCTGGGGGCGACCTCTCCTTATAGGATTTAGCTATACAGGGTTATCTGTGCTGGGGGCGACCTCTCCTTATAGCATTTAGCTGTACAGGGTTATCTGTGCTGGGGGCGACCTCTCCTTATAGGATTTAGCTATACAGGGTTATCTGTGCTGGGGGCGACCTCTCCTTATAGCATTTAGCTGTACAGGGTTATCTGTGCTGGGGGCGACCTCTCCTTATAGGATTTTGCTATACAGGGTTATCTGTGCTGGCGGCGACCTCTACTTATAGGATTTAGCTATACAGGGTTATCTGTGCTGGGGGCGGCCTCTCCTTATAAGATTTAGCTATACAGGGTAATCTGTGCTGGGGGCGACCTCACCTTATAGGATTTAGCTATACAGTGTAATCTGTGCAGGGGCGGCCTCTCCTTATAGCATTTAGCAATACAGGGTTATCTGTGCTGGGGGCGGCCTCTCCTTATATGATTTAGCTATACAGGGTAATCTGTGCTGGGGGCAGCCTCACCTTATAGGATTTAGCTATACAGGGTAATCTGTGCTGGGGCGGCCTCTCCTTATAGCATTTAGCTATACAGGGTTATCTGTGCTGGGGGTGACCTCACCTTATAGGATTTAGCTATACAGGGTTATCTGTGTTGGGGGCGACCTCACCTTATAGGATTTAGCTATACAGGGTAATCTGTGCTGGGGGTGACCTCACCTTATAGGATTTAGCTATACAGGGTTATCTGTGCTGGGGGCGACCTCTCCTTATAGGATTTAGCTATACAGGGTTATCTGTGCTGGGGGCGGCCTCTCCTTATAGGATTTAGCTATACAGGGTTATCTGTGCTGGGGGCGGCCTCTCCTTATACGATTTAGCTATACAGGGTTATCTGTGCTGGGGGCGACCTCTCCTTATAGGATTTAGCTATACAGGGTTATCTGTGCTGGGGGCGGCCTCTCCTTATAGGATTTAGCTATACAGGGTTATCTGTGCTGGGGGCGGCCTCTCCATATACGATTTTGCTATACAGGGTAATCTGTGCTGGGGGCGGCCTCACCTTATAGGATTTAGCTATATAGGGTTATCTATGCTGGGGTGGCCTCTCCTTATAGGAATGAAATATCTAGGGTTATCTGTGCTGGGGCGGCCTCTCCTTATAACATTTATCTATACAGGGTTATCTGTGCTGGGGGGCTACCTCTCCTAATAGGATTTAGCTATACAGGGTTACCTGTGCTGGGACGGCCTCTCCTTATAGGATTTAGCTATACAGCGTTATCTGTGCTGGAGGCGACCTCACCTTATAGGATTTAGCTATACAGGGTTATCTGTGCTGGGGGCGGCCTCACCTTATAGGATTTAGCTATACAGGGTTATCTGTGCTGGGGGCGACCTCACCTTATAGGATTTAGATCTACAGGGTTATCTGTGCTGGAGGCGACCTTACCTTATAGGATTTAGCTATACAGGGTTATCTGTGCTGGGGGCGACCTCACCTTATAGGATTTAGCTATACAGGGTAATCTGTGCTGGGGCGACGTCTACTTATAGGATTTAGCTATACAGGGTTATCTGTGCTGGGGCAACGTCTACTTATAGGATTTAGCTATACAGGGTTATCTGTGCTTGGCGCGGCCTCACCTTATAGGATTTAGCTATACAGGGTTATCTGTGCTGGGGGCTGCTTCTCCTTATAGGATTTAGCTATACAGGGTTATCTGTGCTGCGGGGCGACCTCATCTTATAGGATTTAGCTATACAGGGTTATCTGTGCTGGGGGCTGCTTCTCCTTATAGGTTTTAGCTATACAGGGTTATCTGTGCTGGGGGCGACCTTACCTTATAGGATTTAGCTATACAGGGTTATCTGTGCTGGGGGCGGCCTCTCCTTATAGGATTTAGCTATACAGGGTTATCTGTGCTGGGGCGACGTCTACTTATAGGATTTAGCTATACAGGGTTATCTGTGCTGGGGCGACGTCTACTTATAGGATTTAGCTATACAGGGTTATCTGTGCTGGGCGCGGCCTCACCTTATAGGATTTAGCTATACAGGTTTATCTGTGCTGGGGGCAGCCTCACCTTATAGGATTTAGCTATACAGGTTTATCTGTGCTGGGGGCGGCCTCACCTTATAGGATTTAGCTATACAGGGTTATCTGTGCTGGGGGCGGCCTCACCTTATAGGATTTAGCTATACAGGGTTATCTGTGCTGGGGGCGGCCTCACCTTATAGGATTTAGCTATACAGGGTTATCTGTGCTGGGGCCGGGGGCGGCCTCACCTTATAGGATTTAGCTATACAGGGTTATCTGTGCTTAGAGACTCTACCAGTTCTTTTCTCTATAAAAAAAAACCCATTAGATTTCCCAGTGGTTTACTCATCTGCTGACCCCTAGTGGAATGTTATAGGAACAACAGGTAGAGGGAACTATTCTTTTGATTTAGTTACAGGAATATGGAAGTCAGAATAAAACACCATTTCCTTCTATAATGACACAAATCTCTTTATCTCCTTCCCTTTGCTGAAACTAAACTCCTTTACATAAGAGCATACTGAGGTAGGCAGCACTTTACATAGACAGTAGCACACTGCATCATTTAACAAACCCTTATCATTATTTGCAGGAACATAGTATCACTCCAGGAAAGCCTACAGCCAATGAGAAGCAGGGATACCTGTGTATGCTCCAATCACCAGCTGTATATTGACGTTCTTGTCACCCTCTTTTAGGTTAAACGGTTTTAACATCAATAGCACTTTGGGAGGTATCATTATGAGCAATATCAGTTGTGCACAAGCATGTACTTCCTGTTTAAAGATGAAGTAAAACAAACATCAAGTGAAAATGAAACGTTCATGATTCAGATAGAGCAGCAGTTTATTTATATTATCTAAGTTGCTTCTTTATCTTGGAACTCTTTATTGAAAAGCATACCCAGGTAGGCTCAGTAACGGCTTATATCTGTCTATGGGTCTCTCACGCTATGGGGTACATTTGACAAGAAGCCGAGGCTGCTTTCTACTCCCGAAGATTCCGGCTCGCCAGAAGTTTAAGTTAAAGTCGTAAGCCCCTGCTAGTGGCCAATTGGATGCGAATGTGCAGGTGGCAGCATTGCACAAGCATTTCACAAGAAATGCTTGTGCAACGGTAAATGCTGACAGCATATGCTGTCAGCATGATCCACTACAGCGTATCATGTCCGCTCTGCCCTTGTTATATCGTCCCCTATATGTGCATGTCTGTCTGTCTCTCACCCTATAGGTGCATGTCTGTCTGTCTCTCACCCTATAGGTGTATGTCTGTCTGTCTCTCACCCTATATGTGCATGTCTGTCTGTCTCTCACCCTATAGGTGCATGTCTGTCTGTCTCTCACCCTATAGGTGTATGTCTGTCTGTCTCTCACCCTATAAGTGTATGTCTGTCTGTCTCTCACCCTATAGGTGTATGTCTGTCTGTCTCTCACCCTATAAGTGTATGTCTGTCTGTCTCTCACCCTATAAATGTATGTCTGTCTGTCTCTCACCCTATAAGTGTATGTCTGTCTGTCTCTCACCCTATAGGTGTATGTCTGTCTGTCTCTCACCCTATAAGTGTATGTCTGTCTCTCACCCTATAAGTTTATGTCTGTCTGTCTCTCACCCTATAAGTGTATGTCTGTCTGTCTCTCACCCTATAGGTGTATGTCTGTCTGTCTCTCACCCTATAAGTGTATGTCTGTCTCTCACCCTATAAGTTTATGTCTGTCTGTCTCTCACCCTATAAGTTTATGTCTGTCTGTCTCTCACCCTATAAGTGTATGTCTGTCTGTCTCTCACCCTATAGGTGTATGTCTGTCTGTCTCTCACCCTATAGGTGTATGTCTGCCTGTGTCTCACCCTATAAGTGTCTGTCTGTCTCTCACCCTATAGGTGTATGTCTGTCTGTCTCTCACCCTATAGGTGTATATCTGCCTGTCTCTCACCCTATAGGTGTATGTCTGTCGGTCTCTCACCCTATAGGTGTAAGTCTGTCTGTCTCTCACCCTATAGGTGCATGTCTGTCTGTCTCTCACCCTATAGGTGTATGTCTGTCTGTCTCTCACCCTATAAGTGTATGTCTGTCTGTCTCTCACCCTATAAGTGTATGTCTGTCTCTCACCCTATAAGTTTATGTCTGTCTGTCTCTCACCCTATAAGTGTATGTCTGTCTGTCTCTCACCCTATAGGTGTATGTCTGTCTGTCTCTCACCCTATAGGTGTATGTCTGTCTGTCTCTCACCCTATAAGTGTATGTCTGTCTCTCACCCTATAGGTGTATATCTGCCTGTCTCTCACCCTATAGGTGTATGTCTGTCGGTCTCTCACCCTATAGGTGTAAGTCTGTCTGTCTCTCACCCTATAGGTGTATTTCTGTCTGTCTCTCACCCTATAAGTGTATGTCTGTCTGTCTCTTACCCTATAGGTGTATGTCTATCTGTCTCTCACCCTATAAGTGTATGTCTGTCTGTCTCTCACCCTATAAGTGTATGTCTGTCTCTCACCCTATAAGTGTATGTCTGTCTGTCTGTCTCTTACCCTATAGGTGTATGTCTGTCTGTCTCTCACCCTATAAGTGTATGTCTGTCTGTCTCTCACCCTATAAGTGTATGTCTGTCTCTCACCCTATAAGTATATGTCTGTCTGTCTCTTACCCTATAGGTGTATTTCTGTCTGTCTCTCACCCTATAAGTGTATGTCTGTCTGTCTCTCACCCTATAAGTGTCTGTCTGTCTCTCACCCTATAGGTGTCTGTCTGTCTCTCACCCTATAGGTGTATGTCTGTCTGTCTCTCACCCTATAGGTGTAAGTCTGTCTCTCTCTCACCCTATAGGTGTATTTCTGTCTGTCTCTCACCCTATAAGTGTATGTCTGTCTCTCACCCTATAAGTGTATGTCTGTCTGTCTCTCACCCTATAAGTGAATGTCTGTCTCTTACCCTATAGGTGTATTTCTGTCTGTCTCTCACCCTATAAGTGTATGTCTGTCTCTCACCCTATAAGTGTCTGTCTTTCTCTCACCCTATAGGTGTATGTCTGTCTGTCTCTCACCCTATAGGTGTATGTCTGTCTGTCTCTCACCCTATAGGTGTATATCTGTCTGTCTCTCACCCTATAAGTGTCTGTCTGTTTCTCACCCTATAGGTGTCTGTCTGTCTCTCACCCTATAGGTGTATGTCTGTCTGTCTGTCTCTCACCCTATAGGTGTATGTCTGTCTGTCTCTCACCCTATAGGTGTATATCTGTCTGTCTCTCACCCTATAAGTGTATGTCTGTCTCTCACCCTATAAGTATATGTCTGTCTGTCTCTCACCCTATAGGTGTATTTCTGTCTGTCTCTCACCCTATAAGTGTATGTCTGTCTCTCACCCTATAGGTGTATGTCTGTCTCTCACCCTATAAGTATATGTCTTTCTGTCTCTTACCCTATAGGTGTATTTCTGTCTGTCTCTTACCCTATAAGTGTATGTCTGTCTCTCACCCTATAAGTGTATGTCTGTCTGTCTCTCACCCTATAAGTGTATGTCTGTCTGTCTCTCACCCTATAGGTGTATGTCTGTCTGTCTGTCTCTCACCCTATAGGTGTATATCTGCCTGTGTCTCACCCTATAAGTGTCTGTCTGTCTCTCTCTCACCCTATAAGTGTATGTCTGTCTATCTCTCACCCTATAGGTGTATGTCTGTCTGTCTCTCACCCTATAAGTGTATGTCTGTCTGTCTCTCACCCTATAAGTTTATGTCTGTCTGTCTCTCACCCTATAAGTGTATGTCTGTCTGTCTCTCACCCTATAGGTGTATGTCTGTCTGTCTCTCACCCTATAGGTGTATGTCTGTCTGTCTGTCTCTCACCCTATAGGTGTATATCTGCCTGTGTCTCACCCTATAAGTGTCTGTCTGTCTCTCTCTCACCCTATAAGTGTATGTCTGTCTATCTCTCACCCTATAGGTGTATGTCTGTCTGTCTCTCACCCTATAAGTGTATGTCTGTCTGTCTCTCACCCTATAAGTTTATGTCTGTCTGTCTCTCACCCTATAAGTGTATGTCTGTCTGTCTCTCACCCTATAGGTGTATGTCTGTCTGTCTCTCACCCTATAGGTGTATATCTGCCTGTGTCTCACCCTATAAGTGTCTGTCTGTCTGTCTCTCACTCTATAGGTGTATGTCTGTCTGTCTCTCACCCTATAGGTGTATGTCTGTCTATCTCTCACCCTATAAGTGTATGTCTGTCTATCTCTCACCCTATAGGTGTATGTCTGTCTGTCTCTCACCCCAATAAGTGTATGTCTGTCTGTCTCTCACCCTATAAGTTTATGTCTGTCTGTCTGTCTCTCACCCTATAGGTGTATGTCTGTCTGTCTCTCACCCTATAGGTGTATATCTGTCTGTCTATCACCCTATAGGTGTTTATCTGTCTGTCTCTCACCCTATAGGTGTATATCTGTCTGTCTCTCATCCTATAGATGTATATCTGTCTGTCTCTCACCCTATAGGTGTATATCTGTCTGTCTCACCCTATAGGTGTATATCTGTCTCTCACCCTATAGGTGTATATCTGTCTCTCACCTTGTTGGTGTATATCTGTCTGTCTCTCACCCTGTTGGTGTATATCTGTCTGTCTCTCAACCTGTTGGTGTATATCTGTCTGTCTCTCACCCTATAGGTGTATATCTATCTGTCTCACCCTGTTGGTGTATATCTGTCTGTCTCTCACCCTGTTGGTGTATATCTGTCTGTCTCTCACCCTGTTGGTGTATATGTCTGTCTCTCACCCTATAGGTGTATGTCTGTCTATGGGTCTGTCTCACTCTATAGGTGTATATCTGTCTATAGGTTTGTCTCTGTTTCTGGGCCTGTCTCTCACTCTATAGGTGTATGTCTGTCTCTCACCCTATAGGTGTATATCTGTCGGTCTCTCACCCTGTTGGTGTATGTCTGTCTGTCTCTCACCCTATAGGTGTATGTCTGTCTGTCTCTCACCCTATCGGTGTATGTCTGTCTGTCTCTCACCCTATCGGTGTCTGTCTGTCTGTCTCTCAGCCTACAGGTGTATATCTGTCTATAGGTCTGTCTTGCAGCCTATAGGTGTATATCTGTCTATAGGTTTGTCTCTGTTTCTGGGCCTGTCTCTCATTCTATAGGTGTATGTCTGTCTGTCTCTCACCCTATCGGTGTATGTCTGTCTGTCTCTCAGCCTACAGGTGTATATCTGTCTATAGGTCTGTCTTGCAGCCTATAGGTGTATATCTGTCTCTTGGTCTGTCTCTAACTCTATAGGTGTATATCTGTCAGACTGTCTATAGGTCTGTCACGAATACCTCAGGATTTAGCTGCTAAGGTGTTAATTCTGTTTAGTTTGTGAACTAAAAACAGTTATTTGCTTTTCAAGAAGAATTGTGTCCTGTGCTTGTTTGTGTTTCTTTGAAGTGCAAGGAGCCTCATAAATGCTTTGTAGTATACACAGGATAGAGCTTTATGGCTCAAACTGTCAGCAGAAGGCATGATAGAAAACAGTGCCTCAGTCACAGGTCAATAAAGGGACATGGGTATAATGTATATATGTGTTTAAAACTGTTATGACATTAAATTAAGGGAAGTATGATAACCCTGTCATATCTGGTATCAAACCGTTGCTCACAATGTAAGGAAGAGATTGCCGGTCAGTATATCTGAAAATAGATTTACCTAGCAGAAATTATAATGGATTCTATAATTTCAGGCAAAAACTTAGTTTATTGAAGGCCATAAAGACAGGGGGGTTTCTTAGCCCGCCCCGGAGGGTGTGGTCAGGCAACCTGATCTCTGGAAAATAGGTATAAGAATCTTATTTTTTTAACTATAAGATTGTTCATTCTACAAGGGAGGCTTCCACAGTGAGTGACCATTTTCTCTTGCCCATCTCCCTGGGGGCAGACTTATAAGCTAGGAAAGTATTAGGTCTGTTATTTTCTTCATTATATTTTAACCTGTTTGCTGTGTGTAATTGTATTTGTAACAACTTTTTATTAATAATGCATTGTGCATAATATTTTTGGCATAATAAATAATTCCTTTATTAAGTGTTGGCCTTAGTCTAATAATTCAACCACGTTACTGAAAGAGACTGGAATATTAGAACTGTATAATTTAGGTGATTTTCTGCTAAGTTGTATTCAGAGAGTTAATGTGTAAGTCTGGGTTTTTTCTTAGGATTTTCCCTTTAATAAATTATAAGTGGTGGCAGCTTAGATATTGTAGTTAGTTTAGTGTGGGTGGCATTAAAGGGGAGTTTTGGGCATTTCTTTTACGTCTAGTACAGACTGGAGGGTGTTGTTAACCCTTGCACCCACTGAACTAAATCACAAGCTTGTCTGGTATGGCTAGATTGTGACATAGTGAGAGTAGAAGGGGTCTGATAACCCTTTCTTTGCCAAATAAGTGACTGGTGCAGGGTTGGATAACCTTGGTTCATCACAAATTGGTGGGCAGCGGTGTAGATAACTTTTTTTTTATTAGATTTTAGTTCTCGTGGATTTACTAGTGTGAAAATCCCTGTACTAAAAAGAAATTGTGACTCTCACAATTTCCAAAGGCTAAAACTCAGTGCATTATATAGTCACACATTGCAAACAGTCCCCTTCCCTATTCTCTGTTTTTCTTTTCTATTTTATTTTTGCTATGGAGACATACGAGCAGCAGACTAAAGAGACGCTGGCACTGTTATGCCAGCAGCGTGATATTCCAACCCGTGGAAAGAACAAAGATGGACTAATACAACTTCTTACCGAATATTATAACAGCCAGGCCACACGAGCTGACGCCACAGGAGAGGTGTCTGCAGCTGTGGGCAGTGATTCATCAGGATCTGGGGATTCATTGGACTGTTATTTGAAAATTGTTTTGAAACATATGGGCTCAGTGGATGCAAGTTTGCACATGGAGCTAATTGCAAAATTTTATGAGAAACAGGCGGCTGTGGAAGCAGCTGAGAGACTGGCGGCTGCGGAAGCAGCTGAAAGACAGGCATCTAGGGAAGCTGAGAGAGAGTCTCTGGCAGCTGAGAGACAGGCTGCTGAATGACAGGCTGAGAGAGAGTATCAGCTACAGCTTGTATGGTTGGAGAGAGGGATGGTCTCACCTGTTGTTAGTGAACCTAGAGACCCACCTGTTCCCAGAGTGCGTGCAGAGAATTTTCCCACTCTGGAGAAATATGGTGATGTGGATGTATTCCTGCGTAGCTTTGAGAAAGTTTGCAGACAGTTCCAGCTGCCAAGTGGGCCAAGTACCTTACCCCTGCCCTGAAAGGTCCTGCACTGGAGGCTTTTGCTGAACTACCCCCAGAATTTGATCAGGACTATGATTCCATCAAAGCTGTACTGCAGAGGAGATATAATCTTACTCCTGAGGTGTACAGGAAGAAATTCTGTTCTCTGCAGAAAGGTACGTCAGAGAGCTATACTGCAGCTGTTGGGAACTTGATGACAGCTTTTAAACAGTGGGTCAGAGGGCTAAAGGTTGGCAATATAGAAGAGCTGGAAGATTTAATCATGAAGGAGCAATTTATGCAGCTGTGCCCAGCAGAAGTTCAAGAATGGGTTTTGGACCGTAAACCCATAACAGCATTGGAAGCTGGCGAGCTGGCTGATTTTTACACAGCCAACAGGTCACCAGGGAATGGGAGAAAATCCTTTGCTAAGGGGGGATCCACCTGGAAAGGAGCTGCTGCACGACCCCCCCCCCCCCTTCACAAAACCTGCTGTGCCTTTGTTTCATGTGTCTGTTACCTCTGGGAAAGGAGGGGCAAGTGTTGCATCTGGGCAGGGGGATACCCGCAGGTGTTTTGCTTGCAACAAAGTGGGCCACATCAGCTCCACTTGCCCAGATAAGATTAACGGAGCAATCAGCTGGAGGGGGTAATCCCTCAGAAGTACCAGCATCTGTCTTGTTTGTTACACGTCCAGAGGAAAGCAACCAGGAGAACTTGCAACCTGTGCTTGTCGGAACTAAGGTAACACTTGGGCTTCAGGACACAGACACAGCAGTGACTCTTGTCCGTCCAGGGGTGGTGCGCTCTAAGGACATTATTCCTGGCAGGACTGTAGCAGTTAAAGGGATTGGGGAAATGAAACTTGCAGTGCCTATGGCACAGGTATATCTTGATTGGGGAGCGGGGAGAGGTTTAAGAAATGTGGGGGTATCTGAAAATATTCCTAATGATGTTTTACTGGGTACTGATCTGGGTAGATTGTTATCTCTTTATGCGCCTGACAATGCTACATGTGACCTAGTGACATTAGTTGCAGACCCTTATGTGAAAAGGGCTGTGTGTCAAAATGCTCAGAGACATTATAGCCAGGAGAGAGGACAGAGTGCATGTGTGCAAAGTGCTGTGCCTGAACTAGGGGTGTCTGTGCTGAGATGTGAACCTGTAAGAGGAGAGACTGACTGGGGAGAAGGACGGATAGATGGTGTGTGTCTTCCTGTATTTAAACCAGCAGTATATGCGGAATTAAAGTTAACTGTACAGTGTGAGACTGATGGGGGAGAAAGGCAGATAGACTGTGTGGGTCTGTCTGTGCCTGAACCGAGTTTAACTGTACAAGGAGAAACCGTCTGTGAGAGGAGGCAGATGAGTGGTGAGTGTCTGTCTGTGATTGAATCAGTGGATTCTATAGAAGGAGGTGAGATTGACAGGGGGAGAGAATGACTGGGTGGCTGGGTCTCTGGATGATGTGTGCCAGTCTGTGCCAGGACCAATTAATTCCCCTGTGGGAAGACAGGATATATGGGATAAATGGCAGAAGGAAGATGTGTGCTTGTCTGCACCAGTGTGGGGATGCAAAGTGGCAGACTGACTGTGAGAGAGAGCAGGGGGAAAAGGTAGCCCACTCTATGATAGAAGCAGCAGAGCCACAGATTTCAGAGTGTGTGGGGGAGGAGGGTACAGGATACTCTTTGAGGGACCTCCAGTGTGAGGGTGAAAGATTGTGGGTGACAGAGACCCCAGTAACCTCAGCTGTGACCTATAAACAGACTGCACAGATTAGGGGACAGAGACTGACACAGACTGCAGACACAGGGGGGAGGAGGACAGATAAGTGTATTTACACAGCCCCACAGTGCCATTCAGCAGATACACTGATAGGTGTGCAGCATCAGAGTCCCCAGCAGGCTCAGCAGCTAGGACCCAGAGTGGAGAAGAGGGGGCCATTAGTCAACCTCCTACCAACCATAACAGAGTGCAGGAATTCTACTCCAGTGGGAGGGCAAGAGCCCTGGGTAGTTAAGCAGCAACTGACAGCACACAGTATGTTCAGAGAGCACACCATAGGTAGCAAGACCCTAGGCTTCACAGGCACCTCTGTAACAGGGGATGATGTGTTATTCAGGGATAAGATGCAAGTATTATTGGGGGAGGTACCTGCAAAACCCAGAGATGCCATATTCCCACAAAGACAGTTGCAGGATTTTACTGCCAGAGAGTAAGTGTATGAGATGGTGCAAAATGTTCTTGTACTAACGCCCATGAGACAGAACAAACTACAGGATGCATGGGAGGATCCCTGCAATATATTAAATCAGCTGGGTAGAGCGAATAAGTGTGTCACTTTTAAATGGAGGGCATCCTGATGGCAAAACTGCTATGTGCATTTTGTCTGGCAATGGCGTTATCACCGCAAGGGGAAGCTCCCTTTGATATGCATCGGGAGTGCCTTGTAGCCACCCCCTTTTGCGTCTCTTATTAGGGGAGGTGTCATGAATACCTCAGGATTTAGCTGCTAAGGGGTTAATTCGGTTTAGTTTGTGAACTAAAATCAGTTAAGACATGGGTATAATGTATATATTTGTTTAAAACTGTTATGACATTAAATTAAGGGAAGTATGATAACCCTGTCATATCTGGTATCAAACCGTTGCTCACAATGTAAGGAAGAGATTGCCGGTCAGTATATCTGAAAATAGATTTACCTAGCAGAAATTATAATGGGTTCTATAATTTCAGGCAAAAACTTAGTTTATTGAAGGTCATAAAGACAGGGGGGTTTCTTAGCCCGCCCAGGAGGGTGTGGTCAGTCAACTTGATCTCTGGAAAATAGGTATAAGAATCTAATTTTTTTTTTTTAACTATAAGGTTGTTCATTCTACAGCGTGAGTGACCATTATCTCTTGCCCATCTCCCTGGGGGCAGACTTATAAGCTAGGAAAGTATTAGGTCTGTTATTTTCTTCATTATATTTTAACCTGTTTGCTGTGTGTAATTGTATTTGTAACAACTTTTTATTAATTGCATTGTGCATAATATTTTTGGTATAATAAATAATTCCTTTATTAAGTGTTGGCCTTTGTCTAATAATTGAACCACGTTACTGAAAGAGACTGGAATATTAGAACTGTATAATTTAGGTGATTTTCTGCTAAGCTGTATTCAGAGAGTTAATGTTTAAGTTTGTTTTTTTTTTTAGGATTTTCCCTTTAATAAATTATAAGTGGTGGCAGCTAGATATTATAGTTTAGTGTGGGTGGCATTTAAAGGGGAGTTTTGAGCAATTCTTTTACATCTAGTACAGACTGGAGAGTGTTGTTAACCCTTGCACCCACTGAACTAAATCACAAGCTTGTCTGGTGTGGCTAGATTGTGACATATTAGTGAGAGTAGAAAGGGTCTGATAACCCTTTCTGTGCCAAATAAGTGACTGGTGCAGGGTTAGATAACCTTGGTTCGTCACAAGGTCTATCTCTCAGCCTACAGGTGTATATCTGTCTATAGATAGGTGACAAAGTGAGTAAAATGGATAGGAAAGACCTCTTGAAAACAAGAAAGAGAAATGATAAGAGAGATACAAGACCACTCTTTATTACACAGTTCTCAGACCAATACAAGGAGGTCTGTGATATTGTAAATAAATATTTGCCAATTGTTTATGGGGACAGTGCTTTAAAATCAGTAATCGATGAAGGCTGTAGATTTGTATATAAAAAGAGCAAATCACTGGCTAATATTCTGTCTCCTAGTGAACTTAAAAATAAAGAAATGGGTACAGGAAGCTCTTGGCTGCAAACAAATGGAATATATAAATGTGGAAATAAAAGGTGCAGGGCATGTGGTTATATTAAAGTAACTAAAACCTGTAAGTCATATACTACGGGACAAGAATATGAAATTAAAGGATGCATTAAATGTTCCACTGATCATGTAATATATCTAGTTGAATGTACTGAACATAAAAAACAGTACATAGGAATGACGACAAGAGATGTAAGGACTCGTATTCGAGAACACATCTCATACATAGAAAATGATATATCATGCTCTGTACTTGCATCCCACTTTATAGAGGAACATAACCAAGATTTAAGAACTTTTAGCTGGTCAGCCATTGAACATATACATAAGTCGCATAGAGGTGGTGATAGGCTCAATACCCTAAAACAACAAGAGGCTTATTGGATTTTTATCTTTAAAACTCTTGTCCCTGATGGGTTTAACTCCGAACATGATATTATTAATTGTTGGAGTAATACATAGTTAATTTGGAGTTAGACTAATCATGTAAGAAAATAAGGCTAAGTATTTATTTTTTCTAAAACCTAATTTAATTACTGGACATATATATATATATCTGCCTAAAAAAGAAAAAAGTTTTCAAACCTATCGAGCACATTCCCATCTATAAATATGCAAGGTCTAAGATGGAAGAATATAGTTTAAATACCCTTCTATGTATAGTTAAATAGCTCTTGATACTATTAATCTCTGCTCTGTTAAGTTAAAATTGAATTTGAAAGCAAACCTTTATTATGAAATATTCTATCTAAAACTTAACTTAGCTATTAGACATACGAGTATATGTTTATAGAATAAGTGTTTTTTTTTTATTCTAATAAGCACTTTCTACCTATAAATAAATATATTAGGTCAAAGATGGAAGAATTAATCTATTTTATATATTACTCTATGTAAAGTTAAAAGTATATTTCTTGCCACTTTGAAACTTGGTACTGTTAAGGTAGAATTGAATCTAAGGTAAACCTTAAATTTCTGAATAATACTTTGTACGGTAAACTAACTGCGGTTGGCAGAAATCTAATGGTTATAAAAAGCTATTAAAATTACTATAAGCTATACCAAAGTTATATGATAATGAGATATAGATATATATATATATATATATATATATATATATATATATATATATATATATATATAAAAAAACCCGCTCTTAAGACTTGCTGAAAATCAGCCCTTTAAGCTCTTTAAGCTCTATAAGAAGATGTATCTACGATAAGACGGGTCTTGCTATAAAATTGGAAAAAGGTGTCTTAATGATTAATACTTGCTTCTTTGGTTTTAAAATAAGAATATTTCGTAAATGATATATTATCTGATCTCTAGGTCTAAAATTATTACATTGTTTTGTTGCCCAGACGTTTAGTGCCTAACTGCACTGTGTAAATATGATTGGAGTAAATGTAAAAGGGCGTTTACCTGAATCCAGGTAAAAAGGTTACAGGTATAGAGGTTCCGGTATAGTCTATGATTAAGGCGGTCAGGATCCGCCGAAACATGTAAGACTTACACTGGACCTCGTAACAGCTCCTTTGATTTTAAGTGTGTGCCTCCGAATGTTTTAAGCTGTAACTAAGATTGAAAATCGCTACAATAAAGTCACTCTGATTTAAAAGCCTTGGATGGATCCGCTCTTTCTTTCTACTTACGATAATCGCAAACAGGAAGGAGTTTGCACAGAGATCTCAATCCAGCTTGGAAAGACAGCGTAATTGTGCAGCTGTGACCGGGCGAGTTGCAAGAGCAAAGACTAAACAGAATCCGCGAGTGTGGAGGTTGCTAACGGACACTCTATACACACCAGGTAAGACCTCCTCTTTCCTTACAAAAGAAGTTTGATCCCGAGAGGACAGATAGAGTGAGGCTGCCGCATGAGGAGCGGGGTGAGTGAGAGTTTATTAAGTCCGCAATTATTAGCATACTGAAACCTGTTGTCTGCTTTATACTCGCAATACTAAGGGTACTTTCACACTGCACTGTATGCTATAGCAACAAGAGGAAATAGGACTTTGCACCTGGCAAACCTGGTTTTGCTACTTTTTTCAATATTTGATGAGGTCTATAGGTCTGTCTGTCAGCCTACAGGTCTATAGGTCTGTCTGTCAGCCTACAGGTGTATATCTGTCTATAGGTCTGTCTGTCAGCCTACAGGTGTATATCTGTCAGCCTACAGGTGTATATCTGTCTATAGGTCTGTCTGTCAGCCTACAGGTGTATATTTGTCTATAGGTCTGTCTGTCAGCCTACAGGTGTATATCTGTCAGCCTACAGGTGTATATCTGTCTATAGGTCTGTCTGTCAGCCTACAGGTGTATATTTGTCTATAGGTCTGTCTGTCAGCCTACAGGTGTATATCTGTCTATAGGTCTGTCTGTCAGCCTACAGGTGTATATCTGTCTATAGGTCTGTCTGTCAGCCTACAGGTGTATATCTGAAGCGCATAGCAAAGTAGAAATCAAGCACAAACTTACTTCACCACCTCCATGGGAGGCAAAGTTTGTAAAACGGAATTGTGGGTGTGGTGAGGGGTGTATTTATAGGCATTTTGAGGTTTGGGAAACTTTGCCCCTCCTGGTAGGAATGTATATCCCATACGTCACTAGCTCATGGACTCTTGCCAATTACATGAAAGAAAACAGCGACTCCAGTAACACCCTTCTGTAAAAATAGGATGACTGCTTACCCCATTCCCAAACAGGGAAATAAATGTCAGCCAGTTCTGATATATCAAGTCTCCTCAGAAAATAAAAGGCTGCACATACCTTAATGCTGCTTGTAGCATGAAACCGGTCTCCACACTGAAGATGTCTCATGGTTACCTTCAGAAGTCTTGTGGGAACCAGCATGGATCTTAGTTACAACTGCTAAGATAATCAACCTCAGGGCAGAAATCTTCTTCTATAACCCCCTGAGGAAAATAGTACTCACCGGTACCATTTAAAATAAAAAAAAACTTCTTGATTGAAGAAAATAAAACTAGCACCTCACTTTACCTCTTCCTAGTATAACACAGGCAAAGAGAATGACTGGAGGTGGAGGGAAAGGGAGGAGCTATATATACAGCTCTGCTGTGATGCTCTTTGCCACTTCCTGTTAGCAGGAGGATAATATCCCACAAGGATGAAATCCGTGGACTTGTCGTATCTTGTAGAAAAATGAATGTTAGGACTGTATGGCTGTTTGTCATGCTGCCCCCCGATGGCCAAAATCCAATATTACAGCCAAAAGATTTGACTGTTAAAAGATGCGTTTCCATAGTAACCATGCATTTCCCAGGGCCAATCCGATAAGACTTCCCAGGTGGCCAATCCATGCGCAGATCCATAGGGCCTCCCATATTGTTTCATCAATTATTAAAACATATAAGCTAATGCAAGATAGGAGAAGTACACATGCTGCTGACCTTTACTGATAATTGATTGCTGGTCGTTTGAAATACAGTTAAGCAAAGCTGGCTACCTTTTCTCATTGATTGCAAAATATACTTATTTGTCTTCTGAGATGAAATAAGAAGTTTTTGGAAACTGACTTATCGATTTGGTCATTTTTGGTGATGTATGATTGTTCAAATTTTTGATATTCAAATCAAAAGTATTTGGTAAAATATAAAAGGTTGCTAATTACATGTAAATGTCTAACAAAATATATGCATAGTCACTGCAGTTGAATTACAACTGAGACTTAAAGAGCATTATTTATATTTTAGAATTATATTCATAGTCCTGAATAGTTTTAAGCTTGCCTTTTGTATGCTAAATATTTAAAACAAACATCCATTGTTGCTGTAGGTAGCAGACTTAAAGGAATAAATTGTATTTTAACCTTGTATTCATAGCCTGTGTATTTTAAACTAATGCTAAGTTGTTTATCTTTGCAAATATAGAGTTATAACTCAGAATTGGTCTTAACTGTAAGTAACTAAGAATTTAATTCAGCTTAGATAAATTGGCATAGAGTTTGGTTGTTAGCACAAATAATATATACAATTTCTTATGTTTAAAATTGAAATTATATAGGATAAATTGTGGCTAAATAGCTGATTGTATTGCTGAATGTTCGTGGCTTATATCTTAGTCTCATTGTGATATTTTAAATGCAACTCTGATTTGGGAGGCTATTGTGAATAAGGCAACTTTTATGAGATTTGCATAGCATATTTAAATCTTTTTAAACATGTATAGTATTGATTCATATTCTTGTTCTTACAAAATATATTTTAATGTGTCTATAAATATTAACTAATAAAAAGAACTTAGGAATTTTAAATTCATTTTTTTGTCTTAGTATATGCATTTTATTGGGGGTTTATTTTAAAGAATAATTATTAAATATATTGTGTTATAACCCAGCCATATACGGAAAAGT
Organism: Bombina bombina; assembly: GCF_027579735.1. Classification (NCBI taxonomy): domain Eukaryota; kingdom Metazoa; phylum Chordata; class Amphibia; order Anura; family Bombinatoridae; genus Bombina; species Bombina bombina. Next base: position 431,096,830 of record NC_069505.1, read on the forward strand.
CAACTAGACGTAAAAACACCAAAGCACACCCGCCTAGGGCGATATCAGCCCAGTAATCTCCCGGTCTGCAAGTTTCTTATGAAACCGCCGGGAGATTAGATGCATCCCCTCAGAGACTAATTAGTATAAATACACCCGCCTAGGGTGATGACACAGTACAGTAATCTCCCGGTCTGCATTTTTCCTATGCAACCGCCGGGAGATTAGATAAAGTGCCTCAGAAAATAAGCCTTATAATAAACCGGTAAACAATTAAACCCGCCTAGTGAGATGTCAGTACAGTAATATCCCGGTCAGCATGTTTCTTATGTAACCGCCGGGAGATTAGATAAAGTGCCTCAGAAGCTAAGCCTATCAGTACAGTCATCTCCCGGGCAGCATGCTTCTTTAAGTAACCGCCGGGAGATGTGACTACCACCATCGTCATGCCCTGTGAGTCAAAATAAATACTGAGTGCCCCCAGTGCCTGCGCTTGCTGTCACATATAATCTCCTAAGTATCAGGGAGAATTTATGCAAAATAAAAATAAAGTGCCCATCCATTAAGGGCTTCTTTATAAATCCCATCCATACAGATTAAGTGCCCAACTTCTGAGTTCCTTCTTTATGTCCCCAGAAATAAAAGTCAGCACTTACCTTGTCAAGGTATATGTAAGGTTAATAAATATATATATTTTAAGGTTAATAAATTTATATGTTTATACAAATATCTGACTGATCAGTAAAAAGGATTCATTCCTTTCAGACAAACTAACTTCAATCATGTTTAGTTATTCCCCACTCATTATGTAAAGTTATGCTGAACACACAGGGGGGTGACAATGGAACATTTGGCCTGCTCAATTTAGAACAGTCACTTGGAGGAATGTTGGGGAAGTAATTTTGAAAGAGAACAGAGTTTGTGGCTTGAGACAGGACCAAAACCATTTGCTCCTTAATTAAAAATACAAGCGTCAGAGCATCCCTTACCCCCATACAGTTAATAAAAACATAAATGTCTAAGGCTGTTGATTTAAGAGATAATGAGATGGGAATTAGCAGACTGGAATCAGGATACCATTTGTCTTTCAAACTGGAAAGGTGTAATAGGATCACAAAAGTGACATGTTTTGTGAGAATTTCAGCATTACACTTAGGTGCAAAAGACCCCTGCCGTGTAACTGCCAAGACTGAAATATACAAAACGAAGACAATACGTCTGGGGTTAGGATAACAGCACATGGCTTCAAAACATGTATTTAGATTTTAAGTGAAATTAAATACATTTTTGCAAAGGGAACAATGCCAGTTTTCCATATATGTTTGAAATGATTCAAATAGCCCATATATGTATATATATATATATATATATATATATATATATATATGTTGAAATAGTATGTTTTATATGAAATAAATAATTGCTGCATGGGACATTTATATAGTAAATAAATTCAGAATTATTATAGATTAAATAACAATTTTAATGATACCATATTTGAATTACATGTATATATAACATGCTTTCCTATTTTACAGATGGAGCTAATATGATGATAAATACAAGATGCTGCATGGAAGTGTATATATATATATATATATATATATATATATTGAAAGCATAAAATATCTTAACCTCTGCGTTTTTAAGAATATGAATAGATATTTGCGGACCTGGAAATAAATAACTAGTGACACTTATTTTATTTCAGCTCTGCATAGAAAGGATTCATGCTTCCAAGATTATTAGAAACATAAAATATGGTATATTCATATTAGAACACAATGCAGTACTGAATATAAAATAGGCTGTCATTTGTATAGAAATGCCAGGATACTGATAAAATTATAATGCATTTTAAGCTAATAATTAGCAGTATTAAATTGCCTTAATATAATAAAATGTTAATAATAACATATTTGGTATCAGAATAATCAGAAAAAAAAATCTAATACTACCCATCTGTAATTGGGGTTATATATGATTAATGCAGAGAGTGTGATCTGATTAAATAACCATTTTATGAGAATAATTAACTTGCTTAAAAATGCTTAGAAATTTTAAAGGTGAAATTGTTTTGTCTGGATATCTGCTGCCACCTAAGGGCCAATACCTGTACGACAGTTAAGGGAATTTAACTGCTCAAAAGATACGTTGCCATGGTAAACATGTTTCAACTCTAAGGGCGGACCAGGGACAAGCACGAGGGCCAATCCGAGACAAGGTTTCCAATTGGGCGTTTCCAATTTCACCAGTGAGGAGAACCCATATAAAGTTATTGCAAGATAGAGAGAGAGATTTCTGCTAAGCTAAACTTGTGACTGGTTCCTGTTGGGCGTGAAACACCATTTACTCAAAGCAAAGCTGATCTATTCTTTTCATTGACTGCAAATTATACTTTTTGGTATTCTGAGGTGAAACAATTCCTATCAAGGAATATTGGATATCGATTTGGTTCTCTTTTTGGTAACGTATTCAAGATTATTGGTAAGAACATAATCAAGTTATAATAAATAGATTTGAAGAGAATAGTCTGTATGTTTGCGTATATTCATAGCCCTGTGTAGGATAAAATGTATCTTTTGCATGCAAAACAATTTAAAACAAGCATTTACTATTGCTGTATGTAGCAGAGTTAAAGAAATAGTTTGGATTTTAAGCTAGTATTTCATAAGCCTATGTATTGTTTAAATTTGTATCTGGTAGACGAAGTGATTTATCTATGAAAGTTCTGATGTTTTAAAATCAATATAGTATTAGGATAAATTGCAGTTAAATAGCATAATATATATATTATCCTATTGTTTATAAGCACTGTTTAGAATTGTATTGCTTGGATGTTAAATGTTTTAGTCCCATTGTGTTAGCCTTATTTACAAATAGCCTTTTATTTAGTTGATTTGTGAAGGTATATTTTTCTGGGTTTTGTAAGAAGGATAGCATATCTTAATAGTTGGTTTTAACTTTATCATTTATTTCATATTCCTTTTATTACAAATATATTTCAAAATGTTCATGGATATTAACTAAATAAAAGAATTCAGATATTTATATTAATTGTATGGTTTCTAGTAGATGCATGTTAGTTAAGGGTTTCCATTTTTAAGGATAATTATTATTTGTATTGTGTTATAACCCTGCCATAAGCTGATATATTATTTGGAGAGCACTACTAAGATTTTCATAAATATACTGACATAATATATTGGAGGCACTGTTTGAGATTTATTAAATCCATCATATTTGATATCATATATTTGTAGTAAATAGAAATTATTATAAAAGAGAAAAAAAAATATTCATATTTCAATATTAATATTTTGAAGATATAATTTTTGAAAAGTTGAAATATTGATTTTCATATTTCGAGATTGATATTAATATCTTGAAATATTATTAAAGATTAATTTTTGAAAAATTAATAAAAATATTAATTTTTTATATTTAAAAATTAATCAAAAATATAAATTTTTCATATTTTCAAAGTTAATCAAAAATATTAATTTTTCATATTTCGAAATATTAATTTTTCATATTTCAAAATTAATGCTATTTTTTTTTTTTAATATAAATGTCTTTTCTCTCTTTTTATTGGCAAAAATTGTATTAGCGTTTTAATTTAACTGAATACTAAACCAATAAAATAATGTCTGTAGCCAGAAGTGACTCATTTAATTCTATACATAGAGATGAAAATGGTCCCATTACCATACCCATTACTAAAAGGGCAGGTCCTTAAGAAAGATATCTTAAGTTACATTAAAGGGAAGTTAAATATTGCGGGTGAATTAAATGAGTTTGTGGATATGCTTGAAACTAGAGCTAAAAATATTACCATTAATAATATGTGGAATGAAGAGAATGAATTCTTCCAGGAATTATTAATGATTAATCAATGCAAGACTCTCAAAAAGCGAGACGAACTAATACTAAAATCTTGGCCCCTTTTAATATGCATTATTGACGAAATGTCGTTTTGTGTCATAGACAAACGATTGCAAATACAGGAACTAGAAAATAGTATTCGTTCCTCACGCAGACGCGAAGAGGATTTAAAAATAGCCAAAAATAAAATGGATGTATTTGCCCAAAACCTAACCGCCTTAGATAAGCATAACAGACTTACTCGCACAGATACACGGTTTAAATAAACAGCTTGCGCAAAGCCAGAGAGAATTAAGCGATTTAAAAAGGTCATATCGCCATAATGAAAACCCTTATATTAACAGTGAGAATAATACAGATAATGCTAACTCCTTTAGCGAACGCGTCAGGGGCGAGGTACAGAAATATATGGAACAGTATAGACAAATGACCCCTAATGGGTCAGAAATAGATTTCCCAAATAGGCAGTCACCTCATGATATAAATCCAGAGGACTGCTGTAACGCAGCTGGTGCGGGGGAGGGAAACTAACAGAGAATCCCAAAGTAAGTCTGATAAAGTATATGATTCCCATAAAATAATCACCTTCCTACAAGGTGCATGAACCTATATTCTCCAATAAGGGAACAACATCTGTAATTGATCATTTAGAGCCTTTTGAAAATGCGTTAGCTATAATGAATGTTACAAGTGAGAAATTGAAAATTGAATTTCTGCCTTGGGTATTTGACAGTAAACATCACAAATTCTTTGCTTCACTAAAGGATATGAATATTCATTCCTGGAGTGGGATAAAACGACAATGCAGAAAAACATAATTTATGTAAGAACTTACCTGATAAATTCATTTCTTTCATATTAGCAAGAGTCCATGAGCTAGTGACGTATGGGACATACATTCCTACCAGGAGGGGCAAAGTTTCCCAAACCTCAAAATGCCTACAAATACACCCCTCACCACACCCACAAATCAGTTTAACGAATAGCCAAGAAGTGGGGTGATAAGAAAAAAGTGCGAAAGCATAAATAAAAGGAATTGGAATAATTGTGCTTTATACAAAAAAATCATAACCACCACAAAAAAGGGTGGGCCTCATGGACTCTTGCTAATATGAAAGAAATGAATTTATCAGGTAAGTTCTTACATAAATTATGTTTTCTTTCATGTAATTAGCAAGAGTCCATGAGCTAGTGACGTATGGGATAATGACTACCCAAGATGTGGATCTTTCCACGCAAGAGTCACTAGAGAGGGAGGGATAAAATAAAGACAGCCAATTCCGCTGAAAAAATAATCCACACCCAAAATAAAGTTTAAATTTTATAATGAAAAAAACTGAAAACATAAGCAGAAGATTCAAACTGAAACAGCTGCCTGAAGTACTTTTCTACCAAAAACAGCTTCAGAAGAGAAATTGACTTAATAACAGGTTTTATACGAACCAAAGCTTGTACAAAACAATGAATATCAGGAAGATTAGCAATCTTTCTGTGAAAAAGAACAGAAAGAGCAGAGATTTGTCCTTTCAAGGAACTTGCAGACAAACCTTTATCCAAACCATCCTGAAGAAACTGTAAAATTCTCGGAATTCTAAAAGAATGCCAGGAAAAATGATGAGAAAGACACCAAGAAATATAAGTCTTCCAGACTCTATAATATATCTCCCTAGATACAGATTTACGAGCCTGTAACATAGTATTAATCACAGAGTCAGAGAAACCTGAATCAAGCGTTCAATCTCCATACCTTTAAATTTAAGGATTTGAGATCCTGATGGAAAAAAGGACCTTGCGACAGAAGGTCTGGTCTTAACGGAAGAGTCCACGGTTGGCAAGAGGCCATCCGGACAAGATCCGCATACCAAAACCTGTGAGGCCATGCTGGAGCTACCAGCAGAACAAACGAGCATTCCTTCAGAATCTTGGAGATCACTCTTGGAAGAAGAACTAGAGGCGGAAAGATATAAGCAGGATGATACTTCCAAGGAAGTGACAATGCATCCACTGCTTCCGCTTGAGGATCCCTGGATCTGGACAGATACCTGGGAAGTTTCTTGTTTAGATGAGAGGCCATCAGATCTATTTCTGGAAGTCCCCACATTTGGACAATCTGAAGAAATACCTCTGGGTAAAGAGACCATTCGCCCGGATGCAACGTTTGGCGACTGAGATAATCCGCTTCCCAATTGTCTATACCTGGGATATGAACCGCAGAAATTAGACAGGAGCTGGATTCCGCCCAAACCAGAATTCGAGATACTTCTTTCATAGCCAGAGGGCTGTGAGTCCCTCCTTGATGATTGATGTATGCCACAGATGTGACATTGTCTGTCTGAAAACAAATTTTAGAAGAGGCCAAGACTGAAGAGCTCTGAAAATTGCACGGAGTTCCAAAATATTGATCGGTAATCTCACCTCCTGAGATTCCCAAACCCCTTGTGCCGTCAGAGACCCCCACACAGCTCCCCAACCTGTAAGACTTGCATCTGTTGGGATTACAGTCCAGGTCGGAAGAACAAAAGAAACCCCCTGAACTAAACGATGGTGATCTGTCCACCACGTCAGAGTGTCGTACAATCGGTTTTAAAGATATTAATTGAGATATCTTTGTGTAATCCCTGCACCACTGGTTCAGCATACAGAGTTGAAGAATCGGAATATGCAGATATGCATCCTGTAAATTTATTGTAGACATATAATGCCCTTGCTGAACAAAAGGCAGGATAGTCCTTACAGTTACCATTTTGAATGTTGGTTTCCTTACATAACGATTCAATATTTTTAGATCCAGAACTGGTCTGAAGGAATTATCCTTCTTTGGTACAATGAAGAGATTTGAATAAAACCCCATCCCCTGTTCCAGAACTGGAACTGGCATAATTACTCCAGCCAACTCTAGATCTGAAACACATTTCAGAAATGCTTGAGCCTTCGCTGGATTTACTGGGACACGGGAAAGAAAAAATCTCTTTGCAGGAGGCCTTATCTTGAAGCCAATTCTGTACCCTTCTGAAACAATATTCTGATTCCAAAGATTGTGAACGGAATTGATCCAAATTCCTTTGAAAAAACGTAATCTGCCCCCTACCAGCTGAGCTGGAATGAGGGCCGCACCTTCATGTGGACTTAGGAGCTGGCTTTGATTTTCTAAAAGGCTTGGATTTATTCCAGACTGGAGATGGTTTCCAAACTGATACCGCTCCTGAGGATGAAGGATCAGGCTTTTGTTCCTTGTTGTGACGTAAGGAACTAAAACGATTATTAGACCTAAATTTACCTTTAGATTTTTTATCCTGTGGTAAAAAAGTTCCTTTCCCTCCAGTAACAGTTGAGATAATAGAATCCAACTGAGAACCAAATAATTTATTACCCTGGAAAGAAAGGGAAAGCAAACTTGACTTAGAAGACATATCAGCATTCCAAGTTTTAAGCCATAAAGCTCTTCTAGCTAAAATAGCTAGAGACATATACCGGACATCAACTCTAATGATATAAAAGATGGCATCACAAATATAATTATTAGCATGTTGAAGAGGAATAATAATACTATGAGAATTATGATCTGTTACTTGTTGCGCTAAAGCTTCCAACCAAAAAGTTGAAGCTGCAGCAACATCCGCCAAAGATATAGCAGGTCTAAGAAGATTACCTGAACACAAGTAAGCTTTTCTTAGAAAGGATTCAATTTTCCTATCTAAAGGATCCTTAAAGGAAGTACCATCTGCCGTAGGAATGGTAGTACGCTTAGCAAGAGTAGAGACAGCCCCATCAACCTTAGGGATTTTGTCCCAAAATTCTAATCTGTCAGATGGCACAGGATATAATTGCTTAAAACGTTTAGAAAGAGTAAATGAATTACCCAAATTATTCAATTCCCTGGAAATTACTTCAGAAATAGCACCAGGAACAGGAAAAACTTCTGGAATAACTACAGGAGATTTAAAAACCTTATCTAAACGTTTAGATTTAGTATCAAGAGGACCAGAATCCTCAATTTCTAATGCAATTAGGACTTCTTTAAGTAAAGAACGAATACATTCCATTTTAAATAAATATGAAGATTTATCAGCATCAACCTCTGAGACAGAATCCTCTGAACCAGAAGAGCCATTATCAGAATCAGAATGATGATGTTCATTTAAAAATTCATCTGAAAAATGAGAAGTTTTAAAAGACTTTTTACGTTTACTAGAAGGAGGAATAAGAGACATAGCCTTCTTAATGGATTTAGAAACAAAATCTCTTATGTTATCAGGAACACTCTGAGTATTAGATGTTGATGGAACAGCAACAGGTAATGTAACTTTACTAAAGGAAATATTATCTGCATTAACAAGTTTGTCATGACATTCAATACAAACAACAGCTGGAGGAACAGCTACCAAAAGTTTACAGCAGACACACTTAACTTTGGTAGCTCCAGCACCAGGCAGCGATTTTCCAGAAGTATCTTCTGACTCAGTTGCAACGTGGGACATCTTGCAATATGTAATAGAAAAAACAACATATAAAGCAAAATTGATCAAATTCCTTAAATGACAGTTTCAGGAATGGGAAAAAATGCCAGTGAACAAGCTTCTAGCAACCAGAAGCAATAAAAAATGAGACTTAAATAATGTGGAGACAAAAGTGACGCCCATATTTTTTTTAGCGCCAAATAAGACGCCCACATTATTTGGCGCCTAAATGCTTTTGGCGCCAAAAATGACGCCACATCCGGAACGCCGACATTTTTGGCGCAAAAGAACGTCAAAAATGACGCAACTTCCGGCGACACGTATGACGCCGGAAACAGAAAAAAAAATTTGCGCCCAAAAAAGTCCGCGCCAAGAATGACGCAATAAAATTAAGCATTTTCAGCCCCCGCGAGCCTAACAGCCCACAGGGAAAGTCAAATTTTAAGGTAAGAAAAAAATTGATTTATTCAAATGCATTATCCCAAATATGAAACTGACTGTCTGAAAATAAGGAATGTTGAACATCCTGAGTCAAGGCAAATAAATGTTTGAATACATATATTTAGAACTTTATAAAAAAGTGCCCAACCATAGCTTAGAGTGTCACAGAAAATAAGACTTACTTACCCCAGGACACTCATCTACATGTTGTAGAAAGCCAAACCAGTACTGAAACGAAAATCAGCATAGGTAATGGTATATCTATATATAAGAGTATATCGTCGATCTGAAAAGGGAGGTAAGAGATGAATCTCTACGACCAATAACAGAGAACCTATGAAATAGACCCCGTAGAAGGAGATCATTGAATTCAAATAGGCAATACTCTCCTCACATCCCTCTGACATTCACTGCACGCTGAGAGGAAAACCGGGCTCCAACCTGCTGCGGAGCGCATATCAACGTAGAATCTAGCACAAACTTACTTCACCACCTCCATAGGAGGCAAAGTTTGTAAAACTGATTTGTGGGTGTGGTGAGGGGTGTATATGTAGGCATTTTGAGGTTTGGGAAACTTTGCCCCTCCTGGTAGGAATGTATATCCCATACGTCACTAGCTCATGGACTCTTGCTAATTACATGAAAGAAACAGAATTTATGCTTACCTGATAAATTACTTTCTCCAACGGTGTGTCCGGTCCACGGCGTCATCCATAACTTGTGGGAATATCTCTTCCCCAACAGGAAATGGCAAAGAGTACAGCAAAAGCTGTCCATATAGTCCCTCCTAGGCTCTGCCCACCCCAGTTATTCGACCGACGGACAGGAGAAAAAACAGGAGAAACTATAAGGTGCCGTGGTGACTGTAGTTAAAGAAATAAATTCATCAAACCTGATTAAAAAAACCAGGGCGGGCCGTGGACCGGACACACCGTTGGAGAAAGTAATTTATCAGGTAAGCATAAATTCTGTTTTCTCCAACATTGGTGTGTCCGGTCCACGGCGTCATCCATAACTTGTGGGAACCAATACCAAAGCTTTAGGACACGGATGAAGGGAGGGAGCCAATCAGGTTGCCTAAACGGAAGGCCCCACGGCTTGCAAAACCTTTCTCCCAAAAATAGCCTCCGAAGAAGCAAAAGTATCGAATTTGTAGAATTTGGCAAAAGTGTGCAGGGAAGACCAAGTCGCTGCCTTACATATCTGATCAACAGAAGCCTCGTTCTTGAAGGCCCATGTGGAAGCCACAGCCCTAGTAGAGTGAGCTGTGATGCGTTCAGGAGGCTGCCGTCCGGCAGTCTCATAAGCCAATCGGATTATGCTTTTCAGCCAAAAGGAAAGAGAGGTAGCAGTAGCTTTTTGACCTCTCCTCTTGCCAGAATAGACGACAAACAGAGAAGACGTTTGTCTGAAATCCTTTGTAGCTTCTAAATATAACTTTAAAGCACGAACTACATCTAGATTGCGTAACGTTCCTTCTTTGAAACTGGATTCGGACACAAAGAAGGCACAACTATTTCCTGGTTAATATTCTTGTTGGAAACAACCTTTGGAAGGAAACCAGGTTTAGTACGAAAAACAACCTTATCTGAATGGAACACCAGATAGGGCGGATTACACTGCAGAGCAGATAACTCAGAAACTCTTCTAGCAGAAGAGATAGCAACCAAAAACAGAACTTTCCAAAATAACATCTTGATATCTATGGAATGTAGAGGTTCAAACGGAACCCCTTGAAGAACTGAAAGAACTAAATTCAGACTCCAGGGAGGAGTCAAAGGTCTGTAAACAGGCTTGATCCTGACCAAAGCCTGAACAAAAGCTTGAACATCTGGCACAGCTGCCAGTCATTTGTGTAATAAGACAGATAAAGCAGAAATCTGTCCCTTTAGAGAACTCGCTGATAATCCCTTATCCAAACCTTCTTGGAGAAAAGAAAGGATCCTAGGAATTTTGATCTTACTCCATGAGAATCCCTTGGATTCACACCAACAGATATATTTTTTCCATATTTTATGGTAAATCTTCCTAGTTACAGGTTTTCTGGCTTGTATCAGAGTATCTATTACAGAATCCGAAAACCCACGCTTAGATAAAATCAAGCGTTCAATTTCCAGGCCGTTAGCTGAAGGGAAACTAGATTTGGATGTTCGAATGGACCTTGTACTAGAAGATCCTGTCTCAAAGGTAGCTTCCAAGGTGGAGCCGATGACATATTCACCAGGTCTGCATACCAAGTCCTGCGTGGCCACGCAGGAGCAATCAAGATCACGAGGCCCTCTCCTGCTTGATCCTGGCTACCAGCCTGGGAATGAGAGGAAACGGTGGAAACGCATAAGCTAGGTTGAAGGTCCAAGGCGCTACTAATGCATCCACTAGAGTCGCCTTGGGATCCCTGGATCTGGACCCGTAGCAAGGAACCTTGAAGTTCTGACGAGACGCCATTAGATCCATGTCTGGAATGCCCCATAATTGAGTCAACTGGGCAAAGATCTCCGGGTGGAGTTCCCACTCCCCCGGATGGAATGTCTGACGACTCAGATAATCCGCCTCCCAGTTTTCCACTCCTGGGATGTGGATCGCAGATAGGTGGCAGGAGTGATCCTCCGCCCATTTTATGATTTTGGTCACTTCTCTCATCGCCAGGGAACTACTTGTTCCCCCCTGATGATTGATGTAAGCAACAGTCATGTTGTCTGATTGGAATCTTATGAATCTGGCCTTTGCTAGTGGAGGCCAAGCCTGGAGAGCATTGAATATCGCTGTCAGTTCCAGAATGTTTATCGGGAGAAGAGACTCTTCTCGAGACCATAGGCCCTGAGCTTTCAGGGAGTCCCAGACCGCGCCCCAGCCTAATAGACTGGCGTCGGTCGTGACGATGACCCACTCTGGTCTGCGGAAGCTCATTCCCTGGGACAGGTGATCCTGGGTCAGCCACCAACGGAGTGAGTCTCTGGTCTTCTGATCTACTTGAACCACTGGGGACAAGTCTGTATAGTCCCCATTCCACTGTTTGAGCATGCACAGTTGTAATGGTCTTAGATGAATTCGAGCAAAAGGAACTATGTCCATTGCTGCAACCATCAACCCTACTACTTCCATGCACTGAGCTATGGAAGGCCGTAGAATAGAGTGAAGATCTTGACAAGCGTTTAGAAGCTTTGACTTTCTGACATCTGTCAGGAAAATCTTCATTTCTAAAGAATCTATTATTGTCCCCAAGAAAGGAACTCTTGTCGACGGAGACAGGGAACTTTTTTCTATGTTCACTTTCCATCCGTGAGATCTGAGAAAGGCCAGAACGATGTCTGTGTGAGCCTTTGCCTTTGAAAGAGACGACGCTTGTATCAGAATGTTGTCCAAGTAAGGTGCCACTGCAATGCCCCTTGGTCTTAGAACCGCTAGAAGGGACCCGAGTACCTTTGTGAAAATCCTTGGAGCAGTGGCTATCCCGAATGGGAGAGCCACAAACTGGTAATGTTTGTCCTGAAAGGCAAACCTTAGGAACTGATGATGATCTTTGTGGATAGGAATATGTAGATACGCATCCTTTAGATCCACGGTAGTCATAAATTGACCCTCCTGGATTGTAGGTAAAATCGTTTGAATGGTTTCCATTTTGAACGATGGCACTCTGAGAAATTTGTTTAGGATCTTTAAATCCAGAATTCGCCTGAAAGTTCCCTCTTTTTTGGGAACCACAAACAGATTTGAGTAAAACCCCATTCCTTGTTCCACGGTTGGAACTGGGTGTATCACTCCCATTTTTAACAGGTCTTCTACACAATGTAAGAATGCCTGTCTCTTTATTTGGTTTGAAGATAAGCGAGACATGTGGAACCTTGCCCTTGGGGGTAGTTCCTTGAATTCCAGAAGATAACCCTGAGAAACTATTTCTAGTGCCCAGGGATCCTGAACATCTCTTGCCCAAGCCTGAGCGAAGAGAGAGAGTCTGCCCCCTACTAGATCCGGTCCCGGATCGGGGGCTACTCCTTCATGCTGTTTTGTTAGCAGCAGCAGGTTTCTTGGCCTGCTTACCCTTGTTCCAGCCTTGCATCCGTTTCCAAGCTGGTTTGGTTTGCGAAGCATTACCCTCTTGTCTAGAGGCTGCAGAGTTGGAGGCCGGTCCGTTCCTGAAATTGCGAAAGGAACGAAAATTAGACTTATTCTTGGCTTTGAAAGGCCTATCTTGTGGGAGGGCGTGGCCCTTACCCCCAGTGATGTCTGAGATAATCTCTTTCAATTCTGGCCCAAAAACAGTTTTACCCTTGAAAGGGATATTAAGCAATTTTGTCTTGGAAGATACATCCGCTGACCAAGACTTTAGCCAGAGCGCTCTGCGCGCCACAATTGCAAACCCAGAATTTTTCCACGCTAATCTAGCTAACTGCAAAGCGGCATCTAAAATAAAGGAATTAGCTAACTTAAGTGCGTGAACCCTGTCCATAACCTCCTCATACACAGTCTCTCTACTGAGCGACTTTTCTAGTTCTTCGAACCAGAACCACGCTGCTGTAGTGACAGGAATAATGCACGAAATAGGTTGCAGGAGGTAACCTTGCTGTACAAAAATCTTTTTAAGCAAACCCTCCAATTTTTTATCCATAGGATCTTTGAAAGCACAATTATCCTCGATAGGAATAGTAGTGCGTTTGGCTAGTGTAGAAACTGCCCCCTCGACCTTAGGGACTGTCTGCCATAAGTCCTTTCTGGGGTCGACCATAGGAAATAATTTCTTAAATAAAGGAGGGGGAACAAAAGGTATGCCGGGCTTCTCCCACTCCTTATTCACTATGTCCGCCACCCGCTTGGGTATAGGAAAAGCGTCGGGGTGCACCGGGACCTCTAAGAACTTGTCCATCTTGCACAATTTTTCTGGAATGACCAGGTTGTCACAATCATCCAGAGTAGATAACACCTCCTTAAGCAGTGCGTGGAGATGCTCTAATTTAAATTTAAATGTCACAACATCAGGTTCTGCCTGTTGAGAAATTCTACCTGAATCTGAAATTTCCCCATCTGACAAAACCTCCCTCATGACCCCTTCAGATTGGTGTGAGGGTATGACAGAGCAATTATCATCAGCGCCCTCCTGCTCTACAGTGTTTAAAACAGAGCAATCACGCTTTCTCTGATATGCAGGCATTTTGGATAAAATATTTGCTATGGAGTTATCCATTACTGCCGTCAATTGTTGCATAGTAATAAGCATTGGCGCGCTAGAAGTACTAGGGGCCTCCTGCGTGGGCAAAACTGGTGTAGACAGAGAAGGAGATGATGTAGAACTATGTCTACTCCCTTCATCTGATGAATCATCTTGGGCAACTTTACTATCTGTGGCAGTACTGTCCTTACTTTGTTTGGACGCTATGGCACAATTATCACACAATTTTGAAGGGGGAGACACATTGGCTTCCATACATACAAAACATAGCTTATCTGAAGGCACAGACATGTTAAACAGGCTTAAACTTGTCAATAAAGTACAAAAACCGTTTTTAAACAAAACCGTTACTGTCTCTTTAAATTTTAAACAGTGCACACTTTATTACTGAATATGTGAAAAACTATGAAGGAATTGTTCAAATTTAACCACATTTTCACCACAGTGTCTTAAAGCATTCAAAGCATTGCACCCCAAATTTGAGACCTTTAACCCTTAAAATGAAGAAACCGGAGCCGGTTACAGTTTTAACCCCTCTGCAGTCCCAGCTACAGCCTTTGCTGCGACTTTACCAAACCCAGGGGGTATACGATACCAAATGAAGCCTTCTAGGAACCTTTTCAACTACTTTCAGACCCACACACATGCAGCTGCATGTCCTGCTCTCAAAAGTAACTGCGCAGTAATGGCGCGAAAATGAGGCTCAGCCTACTACAGGGAAGGCCCTTCCTGACTGAAAAGGTGTCTAAACCAGTGCCTGACGTTAAAAAAACGTTCCCCAAAATTTATAAGTGTGAATATCAACATCAATCTTTATAAAATGCCCAAATAAAGCAATCGATCTTGCCCATAAAAGTGTCTACCAGTTTTATAGCCCACATTAAGCCCTTTATTCTGTTTGAGACTAAGAAAATGGCTTACCGGTCCCCATGAGGGGAAATGACAGCCTTCCAGCATTACACAGTCTTGTTAGAAAAATGGCTAGTCATACCTTAAGCAGAAAAGTCTGCTAACTGTTTCCCCCAACTGAAGTTATTTCATCTCAACAGTCCTATGTGGAAACAGCAAACGATTTTAGTTACTGCTGCTAAAATCATATTCCTCTCACAAACAGAATTCTTCATCTTTTTCTGTTTCAGAGTAAATAGTACATACCAGCACTATTTTAAAATAACAAACTCTTGATAGTAGAATAAAAAACTACAACTAAACACCACATACTCTTCACCATCTCCGTGGAGATGTTGCCTGTGCAACGGCAAAGAGAATGACTGGGGTGGGCGGAGCCTAGGAGGGACTATATGGACAGCTTTTGCTGTACTCTTTGCCATTTCCTGTTGGGGAAGAGATATTCCCACAAGTTATGGATGACGCCGTGGACCGGACACACCAATGTTGGAGAAAAGAATTTGCGAAACTGCCGCAAAAATAGCGGTATATGGTTTAAAGTGTCGTGCGAATCAGAGTCCAATCGAATTCCTTTCTGAATTGAAAAATGCGTACAGTATGGCTGAAGATAATCCCAGATTTGATGGCTCAGAATTTGTAAATTTATTTTTTGAAGCATTGCCTACATCCATCAAAATTAACTTAGCTAGAGATTTTGATGAGGACTGCTCATTGGAATGGCTGATCAAAGAGAGTACAAAATTATACTCTATTCAGCAGTCCAGTGAACAGGGGGTGAAAAAGGAGTCAAAACCCAAAATTGTAGCAGAAACTAGGGTGTCACCTAGCCCCCTCAATTTGGAGTCTAAAAAGAGAACCTATGCGGAGGTGGCCAGTCAAAACAGGCCACCTCCACAGAGGTTTAACTCTGCCCCCTCCCCTACACAGGTTGAGACGCAGGGAGACTATAACCAAAGTGGGGGACATAATCAGGTGAATAATTACTCACAAAGAGAATACTCACCAAATAATTGGTATCCGCGCAAGGGTAGATACAATAGACGGCGAAGATATTCTCAGGGTAACCAGACACCCCAGGTATATAATGCTCCCCAAAGTACTAATACTGAACAAGCTGAACCCCAGGGGCAACCACGCCAGAATAGAAATAGCGGCCCTGATTCTGAGGGAACCCAATAGTCCAGGAATCATTATCATGGGACACCAAGAAATAGGCCCAGGGGTAGAGGTAACGTGTACAATCAGGTAGATATGTTGTTTAACCAGTTAAATCGGTTGAGCAAACAATTTGCTAATATGAGTCAACCTTCTACGGCTCAGCAACCGAACAATACCTTTTTAGGGGTACAGCCAGTGGTCAGCAGTGGACCACAGGCACAGCCATAAATACTGCAGTATCACCTGAAGGGGAGGGGAGAGATATACAAAATGCAATAATAAATATCAATGATACTAATCATGTTCTCTCCCTACAGACCGGAAACGGACAATTTAGCCGTGACGACAAGCAACCTCATCCGGGAAAAATTAACAAATCCCTTCCTTTGCAGTACTCTCTTAACCTTATTTCCACAGATGCAGTACACAAGAATCCAGCCGGCCCCGTCATAGAGGAGACCGGTAGGTATGAAGTTTCTTCTGCATCAGAAAACACGGCGAATTCAGGTAACACGTGGCAAAGCCCACAGATGTATGATAACGCCAACTTTATGTGTGAAATGGTAGAAAATGCAGGAAGGTATTATGTATTAGTTGAACTGCAAGATTCAGTCTCCAACCCTATCATGGGATTAATTGACACCGGATCTCAGGCAACTATCTTATCCCACAGGTACTACTGACAGCTAAATGAGCTAACACCCCACAAACCTAAAATAAAAGAATTTGACGGTTCTCTAATAGGAGTTGGGAGTGATTCTCTAAAAGTCTACGGTACGGCCTGGTTAAAAACATAATTTATGTAAGAACTTACCTGATAAATTCATTTCTTTCATATTAGCAAGAGTCCATGAGCTAGTGACGTATGGGATATACATTCCTACCAGGAGGGGCAAAGTTTCCCAAACCTCAAAATGCCTATAAATACACCCCTCACCACACCCACAATTCAGTTTAACGAATAGCCAAGAAGTGGGGTGATAAAAAAGTGCGAAAGCATATAAAATAAGGAATTGGAAAAATTGTGCTTTATACAAAAATCATAACCACCCCAAAAAAAGGGCGGGCCTCATGGACTCTTGCTAATATGAAAGAAATGAATTTATCAGGTAAGTTCTTACGTAAATTATGTTTTCTTTCATGTAATTAGCAAGAGTCCATGAGCTAGTGACGTATGGGATAATGATTACCCAAGATGTGGATCTTTCCACGCAAGAGTCACTAGAGAGGGAGGGATAAAATAAAGACAGCCAATTCCTGCTGAAAATAATCCACACCCAAAATAAAGTTTAATGAAAAACATAAGCAGAAGATTCAAACTGAAACCGCTGTCTGAAGTACGTTTCTACCAAAAACTGCTTCAGAAGAAGAAAATACATAAAAATGGTAGAATTTAGTAAAAGTATGCAAAGAGGACCAAGTTGCTGCTTTGCAAATCTGATCAATCGAAGCTTCATTCCTAAACGCCCAGGAAGTAGAAACTGACCTAGTAGAATGAGCTGTAATCCTTTGAGGCAGAGTTTTACCCGACTCAACATAGGCAAGATGAATTAAAGATTTCAACCAAGATGCCAAAGAAATGGCAGAAGCTTTCTGGCCTTTTCTAGAACCAGAAAAGATAACAAATAAACTAGAAGTCTTTCGGAAAGACTTAGTAGCTTCAACATAATATTTCAAAGCTCTAACAACATCCAAAGAATGCAATGATTTCTCCTTAGAATTCTTAGGATTAGGACATAATGAAGGAACCACAATTTCTCTACTAATGTTGTTAGAATTCACAACTTTAGGTAAAAATTCAAAAGAAGTTCGCAACACTGCCTTATCCTGATGAAAAATCAGAAAAGGAGACTCACAAGAAAGAGCAGATAATTCAGAAACTCTTCTGGCAGAAGAGATTGCCAAAAGGAACAAAACTTTCCAAGAAAGTAATTTAATGTCCAATGAATGCATAGGTTCAAACGGAGGAGCTTGAAGAGCCCCCAGAACCAAATTCAAACTCCAAGGAGGAGAAATTGACTTAATGACAGGTTTTATACGAACCAAAGCTTGTACAAAACAATGAATATAAGGAAGATTAGCAATCTTTCTGTGAAAAAGAACAGAACGAGCAGAGATTTGTCCTTTCAAAGAACTTGCGGATAAACCTTTATCTAAACCATCCTGAAGAAACTGTAAAATTCTCGGAATTCTAAAAGAATGCCAAGAAAAATGATGAGAAAGACACCAAGAAATATAAGTCTTCCAGACTCTATAATATATCTCTCTGGATACAGATTTACGAGCCTGTAACATAGTATTAATCACAGAGTCAGAGAAACCTCTTTGACCAAGAATCAAGCGTTCAATCTCCATACCTTTAAATTTAAGGATTTGAGATCCCGATGGAAAAAAGGACCTTGCGACAGAAGGTCTGGTCGTAGCGGAAGAGTCCACGGATGGCAAGAGGCCATCCGGACAAGATCCGCATACCAAAACCTGTGAGGCCATGCCGGAGCTACCAGCAGAACAAACAAGCATTCCTTCAGAATCTTGGAGATTACTCTTGGAAGAAGAACTAGAGGCGGAAAGATATAAGCAGGATGATACTTCCAAGGAAGTGATAATGCATCCACTGCTTCCGCCTGAGGATCCCGGGATCTGGACAGATACCTGGGAAGTTTCTTGTTTAGATGAGACACCATCAGATCTATTTCTGGAAGCTCCCACATTTGAACAATCTGAAGAAATACCTCTGGGTGAAGAGACCATTCGCCCGGATGCAACGTTTGGCGACTGAGATAATCCGCTTCCCAATTGTCTATACCTGGGATATGAACCGCAGAGATTAGACAGGAGCTGGATTCCGCCCAAACCAGAATTCGAGATGCTTCTTTCATAGCCAGAGGACTGTGAGTCCCTCCTTGATGATTGATGTATGCCACAGTAGTGACATTGTCTGTCTGAAAACAAATGAACGATTCTCTCTTCAGAAGAGGCCAAGACTGAAGAGCTCTGAAAATTGAGTTCCAAAATATTGATCGGTAATCTCACCTCCTGAGATTCCCAAACTCCTTGTGCCGTCAGAGATCCCCACACAGCTCCCCAACCTGTGAGACTTGCATCTGTTGAAATTACAGTCCAGGTCGGAAGCACAAAAGAAGCCCCCTGAATTAAACGATGGTGATCTGTCCACCACGTTAGAGAGTGTCGTACAATCGGTTTTAAAGATATTAATTGAGATATCTTTGTGTAATCCTTGCACCATTGATTCAGCATACAGAGCTGAAGAGGTCGCATGTGAAAACGAGCAAAGGGGATCGCGTCCGATGCAACAGTCATAAGACCTAGAATTTCCATGCATAAGGCTACCGAAGGGAATGATTGTGACTGAAGGTTTCGACAAGCTGAAATCAATTTTAGACGTCTCTTGTCTGTTAAAGACAGAGTCATGGACACTGAATCTATCTGGAAACCCAGAAAGGTTACCCTTGTCTGAGGAATCAATGAACTTTTTGGTGAATTGATCCTCCAACCATGATCTTGAAGAAACAACACAAGTCGATTCGTATGAGATTCTGCTAAATGTAAAGACTGAGCAAGTACCAAGATATCGTCCAAAAAAGGAAATACCACAATACCCTGTTCTCTGATTACAGACAGAAGGGCACCGAGAACCTTTGTAAAAATTCTTGGAGCTGTAGCTAGGCCAAACGGCAGAGCCACAAACTGGTAATGCTTGTCCAGAAAAGAGAATCTCAGGAACTGATAATGATCTGGATGAATCGGAATATGCAGATATGCATCCTGTAAATCTATTGTGGACATAAAATGCCCTTGCTGAACAAAAGGCAAGATAGTCCTTACAGTTACCATTTTGAACGTTGGTATCCTTACATAACGATTCAATATTTTTAGATCCAGAACTGGTCTGAAGGAATTCTCCTTCTTTGGTACAATGAAGAGATTTGAATAAAACCCCATCCCCTGTTCCAGAACTGGAACTGGCATAATTACTCCAGCCAACTCTAGATCTGAAACACAATTCAGAAATGCTTGAGCTTTCACTGGATTTACTGGGACACGGGAAAGAAAAAATGTCTTTGCAGGAGGTCTCATCTTGAAACCAATTCTGTACCCTTCTGAAACAATGTTCTGAATCCAAAGATTGTGAACAGAATTGATCCAAATTTCTTTGAAAAAACGTAACCTGCCCCCTACCAGCTGAGCTGGAATGAGGGCCGCACCTTCATGTGGACTTAGAAGCAGGCTTTGCCTTTCTAGAAGGCTTGGATTTATTCCAGACTGGAGATGGTTTCCAAACTGAAACTGCTCCTGAGGATGAAGGATGAAGGATCAGGCTTTTGTTCTTTGTTGAAACGAAAGGAACGAAAACGATTATTAGCCCTGTTTTTACCCTTAGATTTTTTATCCTGTGGTAAAAAAGTTCCTTTCCCACCAGTAACAGTTGAGATAATAGAATCCAACTGAGAACCAAATAATTTGTTACCCTGGAAAGAAATGGAAAGTAGAGTTGATTTAGAAGCCATATCAGCATTCCAAGTTTTAAGCCATAAAGCTCTTCTAGCTAAAATAGCTAGAGACATAAACCTGACATCAACTCTGATAATATCAAAAATGGCATCACAGATAAAATTATTAGCATGCTGAAGAAGAATAATAATATTATGAGAATCATGATCTGTTACTTGTTGCGCTAAAGTCTCCAACCAAAAAGTTGAAGCTGCAGCAACATCAGCCAAAGATATAGCAGGTCTAAGAAGATTACCTGAACACAGATAAGCTTTTCTTAGAAAGGATTCAATTTTCCTATCTAAAGGATCTTTAAACGAAGTACCATCTGACGTAGGAATAGTAGTACGTTTAGCAAGGGTAGAAATAGCCCCATCGACTTTAGGGATTTTGTCCCAAAATTCTAATCTGTCAGACGGTACAGGATATAATTGCTTAAAACGTTTAGAAGGAGTAAATGAATTACCCAATTTATCCCATTCTCTGGAAATTACTTCAGAAATAGCATTAGGAACAGGAAAAACTTCTGGAATAACCACAGGAGATTTAAATACCTTATCTAAACGTTTAGAATTAGTATCAAGAGGACCAGAATCCTCTATTTCTAAAGCAATTAGTACTTCTTTAAGTAAAGAACAAATAAAAACAGAATTTATGTTTACCTGATAAATTTCTTTCTCCAACGGTGTGTCCGGTCCACGGCGTCATCCTTACTTGTGGGATATTCTCTTCCCCAACAGGAAATGGCAAAGAGCCCAGCAAAGCTGGTCACATGATCCCTCCTAGGCTCCGCCTACCCCAGTCATTCGACCGACGTTAAGGAGGAATATTTGCATAGGAGAAACCATATGGTACCGTGGTGACTGTAGTTAAAGAAAATAAAATATCAGACCTGATTAAAAAAACCAGGGCGGGCCGTGGACCGGACACACCGTTGGAGAAAGAAATTTATCAGGTAAACATAAATTCTGTTTTCTCCAACATAGGTGTGTCCGGTCCACGGCGTCATCCTTACTTGTGGGAACCAATACCAAAGCTTTAGGACACGGATGAAGGGAGGGAGCAAATCAGGTCACCTAAATGGAAGGCACCACGGCTTGCAAAACCTTTCTCCCAACAATAGCCTCAGAAGAAGCAAAAGTATCAAACTTGTAAAATTTGGTAAAAGTGTGCAGTGAAGACCAAGTCGCTGCCCTACATATCTGATCAACAGAAGCCTCGTTCTTGAAGGCCCATGTGGAAGCCACAGCCCTAGTGGAATGAGCTGTGATTCTTTCGGGAGGCTGCCGTCCGGCAGTCTCGTAAGCCAATCTGATGATGCTTTTAATCCAAAAAGAGAGAGAGGTAGAAGTTGCTTTTTGACCTCTCCTTTTACCTGAATAAACAACAAACAAGGAAGATGTTTGTCTAAAATCCTTTGTAGCATCTAAATAGAATTTTAGAGCGCGAACAACATCCAAATTGTGCAACAAACGTTCCTTCTTTGAAACTGGTTTTGGACACAGAGAAGGTACGATAATCTCCTGGTTAATGTTTTTGTTAGAAACAACTTTTGGAAGAAAACCAGGTTTAGTACGTAAAACCACCTTATCTGCATGGAACACCAGATAAGGAGGAGAACACTGCAGAGCAGATAATTCTGAGACTCTTCTAGCAGAAGAAATCGCAACTAAAAACAAAACTTTCCAAGATAATAACTTAATATCAATGGAATGTAAGGGTTCAAACGGAACCCCCTGAAGAACTGAAAGAACTAAATTGAGACTCCAAGGAGGAGTCAAAGGTTTGTAAACAGGCTTGATTCTAACCAGAGCCTGAACAAAGGCTTGAACATCTGGCACAGCTGCCAGCTTTTTGTGAAGTAATACCGACAAGGCAGAAATCTGTCCCTTCAGGGAACTTGCAGATAATCCTTTTTCCAATCCTTCTTGAAGGAAGGATAGAATCCTAGGAATCTTAACCTTGTCCCAAGGGAATCCTTTAGATTCACACCAACAGATATATTTTTTCCAAATTTTATGGTAAATCTTTCTAGTCACAGGCTTTCTGGCCTGAACAAGAGTATCGATAACAGAATCTGAGAATCCTCGCTTCGATAAAATCAAGCGTTCAATCTCCAAGCAGTCAGCTGGAGTGAAACCAGATTCGGATGTTCGAACGGACCCTGAACAAGAAGGTCTCGTCTCAAAGGTAGCTTCCAAGGTGGAGCCGATGACATATTCACCAGATCTGCATACCAAGTCCTGCGTGGCCACGCAGGAGCTATCAAGATCACCGACGCCCTCTCCTGCTTGATCCTGGCTATCAGCCTGGGGATGAGAGGAAATGGCGGGAACACATAAGCTAGTTTGAAGGTCCAAGGTGCTACTAGTGCATCCACTAGAGCCGCCTTGGGATCCCTGGATCTGGCCCCGTAGCAAGGAACTTTGAAGTTCTGACGAGAGGCCATCAGATCCATGTCTGGAATGCCCCACAGGTGAGTGACTTGGGCAAAGATTTCCGGATGGAGTTCCCACTCCCCCGGATGCAATGTCTGCCGACTCAGAAAATCCGCTTCCCAATTTTCCACTCCTGGGATGTGGATAGCAGACAGGTGGCAGGAGTGAGACTCCGCCCAAAGAATAATTTTGGTTACTTCTTCCATCGCTAGGGAACTCCTTGTTCCCCCCTGATGGTTGATGTACGCAACAGTCGTCATGTTGTCTGATTGAAACCGTATGAACCTGGTCCTCGCAAGCTGGGGCCAGGCCTGGAGAGCATTGAATATCGCTCTCAGTTCCAGAATATTTATCGGTAGAAGAGATTCTTCCCGAGACCAAAGACCCTGAGCTTTCAGGGATCCCCAGACCGCGCCCCAGCCTATCAGACTGGCGTCGGTCGTGACAATGACCCACTCTGGTCTGTGGAACATCATCCCTTGAGACAGATTGTCCAGGGACAGCCACCAACGGAGTGAGTCTCTGGTTCTCTGATTTACTTGTATCTTCGGAGACAAGTCTGTATAGTCCCCATTCCACTGACTGAGCATGCACAGTTGTAATGGTCTTAGATGAATGCGCGCAAAAGGAACTATGTCCATCGCCGCCACCATCAACCCGATCACTTCCATGCACTGAGCTATGGAAGGAAGAGGAACGGAATGAAGTATCCGACAAGAGTCCAGAAGCTTTGTTTTTCTGGCCTCTGTTAGAAAGATCCTCATTTCTAAGGAGTCTATAATTGTTCCCAAGAAGGGAACCCTTGTTGACGGGGATAGAGAACTCTTTTCCACGTTCACTTTCCAGCCGTGAGATCTGAGAAAGGCCAGGACAATGTCCGTGTGAGCCTTTGCTTGAGGAAGGGACGACGCTTGAATCAGAATGTCGTCCAGGTAAGGTACTACTGCAATGCCCCTTGGTCTTAGCACCGCTAGAAGGGACCCTAGTACCTTTGTGAAAATCCTTGGAGCAGTGGCTAATCCGAAAGGAAGCGCCACGAACTGGTAATGTTTGTCCAGGAATGCAAACCTTAGGAACCGATGATGTTCCTTGTGGATAGGAATATGTAGATACGCATCCTTTAAATCCACCGTGGTCATGAATTGACCTTCCTGGATGGAAGGAAGGATAGTTCGAATGGTTTCCATCTTGAACGATGGGACCTTGAGAAATTTGTTTAAGATCTTGAGATCTAGGATTGGTCTGAACGTTCCCTCTTTTTTGGGAACTATGAACAGATTGGAGTAGAACCCCATCCCTTGTTCTCTTAATGGAACAGGATGAATCACTCCCATTTTTAACAGGTCTTCTACACAATGTAAGAACGCCTGTCTTTTTATGTGGTCTGAAGACAACTGCGACCTGTGGAACCTCCCCCTTGGGGGAAGTCCCTTGAATTCCAGAAGATAACCCTGGGAGACTATTTCTAGCGCCCAAGGATCCAGAACATCTCTTGCCCAAGCCTGAGCGAAGAGAGAGAGTCTGCCCCCCACCAGATCCGGTCCCGGATCGGGGGCCAATATTTCATGCTGTCTTGGTAGCAGTGGCAGGTTTCTTGGCCTGCTTTCCCTTGTTCCAGCCTTGCATTGGTCTCCAAGCTGGCTTGGCCTGAGAAGTATTACCCTCTTGCTTAGAGGACGTAGCACCTTGGGCTGGTCCGTTTTTACGAAAGGGACGAAAATTAGGTCTATTTTTTGCCTTGAAGGGCCGATCCTGAGGAAGGGCGTGGCCCTTACCCCCAGTGATATCAGAGATAATCTCTTTCAAGTCAGGACCAAACAGCGTTTTCCCCTTGAAAGGAATGTTTAGTAGCTTGTTCTTGGAAGACGCATCAGCCGACCAAGATTTCAACCAAAGCGCTCTGCGCGCCACAATAGCAAACCCAGAGTTCTTAGCCGCTAACTTAGCCAATTGCAAAGAGGCGTCTAGAGTGAAAGAATTAGCCAATTTGAGAGCATTGATTCTGTCCATAATCTCCTCATAAGGAGGAGAGTCACTATCGAGCACCTTAAGCAGTTCATCAAACCAGAAATATGCGGCAGTAGTGACAGGGACAATGCATGAAATGGGTTGTAGAAGGTAACCCTGCTGAACAAACATCTTTTTAAGCAAACCTTCTAATTTTTTATCCATAGGATCTTTGAAAGCACAACTATCCTCTATGGGAATAGTGGTGCGTTTGTTTAAAGTAGAAACCGCTCCCTCGACCTTGGGGACTGACTGCCATAAGTCCTTTCTGGGGTCGACCATAGGAAACAATTTTTTAAATATGGGGGGAGGGACGAAAGGAATACCGGGCCTTTCCCATTCTTTATTAACAATGTCCGCCACCCGCTTGGGTATAGGAAAAGCTTCTGGGAGCCCCGGCACCTCTAGGAACTTGTCCATTTTACATAGTTTCTCTGGGATGACTAAATTTTCACAATCATCCAGAGTGGATAATACCTCCTTAAGCAAAATGCGGAGATGTTCCAATTTAAATTTAAATGTAATCACATCAGATTCAGCCTGCTGAGAAATGTTCCCTAAATCAGTAATTTCTCCCTCAGACAAAACCTCCCTGGCCCCCTCAGATTGGGTTAGGGGCCCTTCAGAGATATTAATATCAGCGTCGTCATGCTCTTCAGTAACTAAAACAGAGCAGCCACGCTTACGCTGACAAGGGTTAATTTTGGCTAAAATGTTTTTGACAGAATTATCCATTACAGCCGTTAATTGTTGCATAGTAAGGAGTATTGGCGCGCTAGATGTACTAGGGGCCTCCTGAGTGGGCAAGACTCGTGTAGACGAAGGAGGGAATGATGCAGTACCATGCTTACTCCCCTCACTTGAGGAATCATCTTGGGCATCATTGTCATTATCACATAAATCACATTTATTTAAATGAATAGGAATTCTGGCTTCCCCACATTCAGAACACAGTCTATCTGGTAGTTCAGACATGTTAAACAGGCATAAACTTGATCAGAAAGTACAAAAAACGTTTTAAAATAAAACCGTTACTGTCACTTTAAATTTTAAACTGAACACACTTTATTACTGCAATTGCGAAAAAACATGAAGGAATTGTTCAAAATTCACCAAATTTTCACCACAGCGTCTTAAAGCCTTGAAAATATTGCACACCAATTTTGGAAGCTTTAACCCTTAAAATAACGGAACCGGAGCCGTTTTAAGCTTTAACCCCCTTTACAGTCCCTGGTATCTGCTTTGCTGAGACCCAACCAAACCCAAAGGGGAATACGATACCAAATGACGCCTTCAGAAGTCTTTTATAAGTATCAGAGCTCCTCTCACATGCGACTGCATGCCATGCCTCTCAAAAACAAGTGCGCAACACCGGCGCGAAAATGAGACTCTGCCTATGCTTTGGGAAAGCCCCTAAAGAATAAGGTGTCTAAAACAGTGCCTGCCGATATTATTATATCAAAATACCCAGATAAAATGATTCCTCAAGGCTAAATATGTGTTAATAATCAATCGATTTAGCCCAGAAAAAGTCTACAGTTTAAATAAGCCCTTGTGAAGCCCTTATTTACAATCGTAATAAACATGGCTTACCGGATCCCATAGGGAAAATGACAGCTTCCAGCATTACATCGTCTTGTTAGAATGTGTCATACCTCAAGCAGCAAAGGACTGCAAACTGTTCCCCCAACTGAAGTTAATTGCTCTCAACAGTCCTGTGTGGAACAGCCATGGATTTTAGTTACGGTTGCTAAAATCATTTTCCTCATACAAACAGAATTCTTCATCTCTTTTCTGTTTCTGAGTAAATAGTACGTACCAGCACTATTTGAAAATAACAAACTCTTGATTGAATAATGAAAAACTACAGTTAAACACTAAAAAACTCTAAGCCATCTCCGTGGAGATGTTGCCTGTACAACGGCAAAGAGAATGACTGGGGTAGGCGGAGCCTAGGAGGGATCATGTGACCAGCTTTGCTGGGCTCTTTGCCATTTCCTGTTGGGGAAGAGAATATCCCACAAGTAAGGATGACGCCGTGGACCGGACACACCTATGTTGGAGAAATCCATTTTAAATAAATATGAAGATTTATCAGCATCAATCTCTGAGACAGAATCCTCTGAACCAGAAGAGTCATCAGAATCAGAATGATGATGTTCATTTAAAAATTCATCTGTAGAGAGAGAAGTTTTAAAAGATTTTTTATGTTTACTAGAAGGAGAAATAACAGACATAGCCTTCTTGATGGATTCAGAAACAAAATCTCTTATGTTATCAGGAACATTCTGCACCTTAGATGTTGAAGGAACTGCAACAGGCAATGGTACATTACTAAAGGAAATATTATCTGCTTTAACAAGTTTGTCATGACAATTAATACAAACAACAGCCGGAGGAATAGCTACCAAAAGTTTACAGCAGATACACTTAGCTTTGGTAGTTCCAGCACTAGACAGCGATTTTCCTGAAGTATCTTCTGACTCAGATGCAACGCGAGACATCTTGCAATATGTAAGAGAAAAAACAACATATAAAGCAAAATTGATCAAATTCCTTAAATGACAGTTTCAGGAATGGGAAAAAATGCCAATAAACAAGCTTCTAGTAACCAGAAGCAAAGAAAAAATGAGACTGAAATAATGTGGAGACAAAAGCGACGCCCATATTTTTTGGCGCCAAATATTACGCCCACATTATTTGGCGCCTAAATGCTTTTTTGGCACCAAAAATGACGCCATATCCGGAACGCCGACATTTTTGTCGCAAAAGGACGTCAAAAAATGACGCAACTTCCGGCGACACGTATGACGCCGGAAACAGAAAATATTTTTTGCGCCAAAAAAGTCCGCGCCAAGAATGACGCAATAAAATGAAGCATTTTCAGCCCCCGCGAGCCTAACAGCCCACAGGGAAAAAAAGAGTCAAATTTTAAGGTAAGAAAAAAATTGATTCAAATGTGAAACTGACTGTCTGAAAATAAGGAATGTTGAACATTCTGAGTCAAGGCAAATAAATGTTTGAATACATATATTTAGAACTTTATAAATAAAGTGCCCAACCATAGCTTAGAGTGTCACAGAAAATAAGATTTACTTACCCCAGGACACTCATCTACATGTTTGTAGAAAGCCAAACCAGTACTGAAACGAAAATCAGCAGAGGTAATGGTATATATATAAGAGTATATCGTCGATCTGAAAAGGGAGGTAAGAGATGAATCTCTACGACTGATAACAGAGAACCTATGAAATAGACCCCGTAGAAGGAGATCATTGAATTCAAATAGGCAATACTCTCCTCACATCCCTCTGACATTCACTGCACGCTGAGAGGAAAACCGGGCTCCAACTTGCTGCGGAGCGCATATCAACGTAGAATCTAGCACAAACTTACTTCACCACCTCCATAGGAGGCAAAGTTTGTAAAACTGAATTGTGGGTGTGGTGAGGGGTGTATTTATAGGCATTTTGAGGTTTGGGAAACTTTGCCCCTCCTGGTAGGAATGTATATCCCATACGTCACTAGCTCATGGACTCTTGCTAATTACATGAAAGAAATTTAAATTGGGGAACAGGGTCATAAGACACCCTGTCACTATAGTGGATCTGCCAACTGATCTTTTAATTATTGGTAGTGATCTCCTGAAGCGATTAAGCACCATAATTGATTGCATAACTAATGTAATTTGGTCACAAGTAGAAAGGCCCATCAATTATGAAAAATCTGGTATATCTGGTATATTTGCTATCTCGCACCCAACATAGCTGTCACGTGGTGGAAGAGAAACCAGATGCTGTGGAGATTAATTTCAAGAATAAATCTGTACCTGAAATCACTATCCTACAAATAGATGATCAGACTCCTTTTAGTGGCTCTGATGGTAATACTTTTAAAATTTCGCCTGGAAAGATAGCAAATATTTCCCTAGATGGCGATGTATTAACCATATCTCTCCACAAGGGGGATCATAAAATCCCTAAGGGGGAGGCCACGCTCAATAACTCACAGGGATTGAGAGAGTTAAAAAGGATCTATTTATCCCTATACAAATGCATGACCTTGGTAAAACCAAGTATGCTAAAATAAACTTAAAACAGGAAGCTAGCTATATAAGCGAAGGTTTAATAGCGCAAATAGCTGAACCTAAAGTGATTAAATATCTTTCTCCCCAAGACCACTGTGTCCACAACCTGGATAACAGGTCTGAAAGCTATAACATTACAGCTAAGTGCTTATTATCTATCTCTATTGGTAATAAGTCAGTGAAGCACCTGTTTTTAGTTTTAAATACTCCCCATAATCAAATATACATTGGCAATGATCTCTTACATAGATATGCCATACAAATAGATTTGATTAACTCTTGCCTCTGGAGCAGGTTAAAGGGGGACCCTGAAGTATTTCAGGATGAAAATGCAGCCCTGAAATCAAACCAGCAATTGCCATATGCTGTGAATATGCAGGTATCTAGCGATGTTATAATTCCTGCCGGGGCTGATAAATTTCTTTTACCATTACAGGTAAAGAGAGGTCAGAAATGAAAAACTTCTGAAACACTGATTTGCCTCTCCCATAGAATACAAAATCTGGGTGTCACAGTGACTTACACTCCTATGGTGAATATTGGAACTGTTCCAATACATATTGTTGTGCATAACATGACCCCACAGGATATAACATTATCCAAGGGAACTACCATAGGATATGCACTGGAATCAAGTTATTACACTTTTGGATTCCAGAATAATGTAATTGGGCTAATACCTGAAGGATACTTAACTGAAGAACAATTAATAGAACAATCCTTTGCATCTATACCAGAGGGTCTATTTAATATTCAGTCTATTTATCCCTTCAGCTCAGAGGAAGGCATCTGTAAAATTGAAGAAGCCTCTCTAGTGTTTGATCAGCCAAACAGCAAGATTACCCCAATACCCAGAGTCATGGGAGCAATGTAAACTATAATCAAGGGGATCTCACCTCTAGATTGGAAGAAGCCTATGAAATAGGACAGCCTGAAATCTTTCCAGGATTTCAGCAAATAGTCGAAGAGCAAATATCCTTAGCTAATGGCTGTTCCAGCGATGATGAACGCCAACAGCTGCGAGAACTCCTGATGGAGTACAAGGATATTTTTGCTAAGGATTCTTATGACTGTGGTACTACAGACTTGCACATTGCAAGGATACAAACAGATCCCTATGCACCACCTGTCTTTGTTAAACAATACAGACTTCCCCTAGCCTCATATGATTCTCTTGCAGAGATCATAAGGAATTTGGAAGAAAGAGGTATTATCAGACAGGTGCACAGCTCTTATAATAATCCTATTCTAGGTGTCCTTAAGCCCAATGGACAATGGCGTTTGTGTGCTGACTTAAGACAGCTAAACAAACGAGTGTACATGTCTGGCTGGCCTGTACCATACATTGACCAGTGCCTAGCACAAATGCAGGGATCCAAAATATTCACTGCCATTGATTGTGCACAGGGATATTGGACCATAAAGGTACATGGAGAGGAGCAATATAAGCTGGCATTCTCTTTCCAAAAGGTCCAGTATGCATTCCAGAGACTTCCATTTGGATACATAAATTCTGGACATGAATTTGCTGTATTCATGCATAAGGCTATGCCTGATGCACTGGAAAGGGGGACCTTATCTTATGTTGATGATGTTTTAATCAAAAGCACAGACTTTGAAAAACACATCGCAGAGCTTAAACACGTCCTCAGCCAACTTAAAAGGGCAAGTGTCAAATTATCCCTACAAAAAGCTCAATGGTGCCGCACTCGTGTAAACTTCTTGGGACATGAAGTTACCTCTGAAGGATTAAATCCCCAGAAGAAAAAGGTGGAAGCTATAGTGAATTCTAAAAACACAACTAACTTAAAGGAATTGAGATCATTCCTATGTATGACAAATTATTCTCGCAAATTCATTGATAATTATGCGGAATTAGCTAAACCACTACTACTTCTTCTAAAGAAAGATGTGAAATGGCACTTGAGTGAGTCTCAAGAGACAGCCATCAGAGAGCTGAAGAGAAAACTCACTCAAGCACCTTGCTTAGCGTACCCTGAAGGTGGTAAACCTTTCTTCTTAGAGACAGGTAACACAGATATAAATAAAGACATTTGAAATTCAAGAACATATGACGTGCAATTCTTGCTACGTTATATACCTTTTGACCTGCAGGGGGTGCTATAGGCAGTATGTAGGACAAACGACTTGTGCGTTAAAAGATCGCTTTCTAGAGCACTTATGCTCAATTGATGATTCAGAGTCCACTACTCCTATTTCCCTGCATTTCAAAAAACATCACCACTCTGACAGTTCACTGCTGACATTCCAGGCGATCCAACTGATTTCCAGGCACCCAAGAGGTGGCAATAGAGGTATTGCTCTCAGTAAAAGAGAAGTTTACTGGATTTTTCAGTTGGGCACTAGGGTGCCAGCAGGTCTAAACTTTGATTGGGATGTAAAACTATTTGTAGATCAATAGTATAAATTTAAGTTTATTTTTTCAGTGTTCACTAATCTCAGCATAATTGTTGAAATTTTTCTATAATTTTTTGTCTTTATTTTTTCTACCTTGCTGCCTGTCTATAGCTGCTTTTCAATCCTACCTGTTGGATATCGTTATGCCTTATTATATATGAGAAGGAATTTCCAAATAAACAGGTATAAATATTTACTTACTTCTACTTTGCTGTGTGTTTTATTTGAGATTAAGTCTCACTGCTGCCGGGTGCGCCGGAAGAATTTGCTTTTTGTATTGTTATCTGAGCGTTGATGGAGCGCTCAGCTTCCCTTGCACCGGAGCATTGTGAGTGAAAGAGGATACGTCATCAGACGTCTAGTGTGTGTTAACTAAGTGAAGAGCGTGAAGAGTGTCACGTGAGTGTGAACGGACACAGTTACAGTTTGAGCGCTTTCCCAGCTTGAACTGGTTTGGATCTCCATCACTTTAAAGGGTAAGCTGCACGGATATTACTGTGCTATTTACTAACTGTCTGGCAATATAAAAATACTAAGTACCAATAGCGCATTAAGTCGTAGTACACACTGAAGAGGTGTTTACCTAAGTACTAGCTGCATTACACATAGCAGTCTACGAGTGCCTTTGTACAATATTACAGACATTACAGCTTATAATCTCATGTGAGCTCATGTTATAAGTAT
Organism: Bombina bombina; assembly: GCF_027579735.1. Classification (NCBI taxonomy): domain Eukaryota; kingdom Metazoa; phylum Chordata; class Amphibia; order Anura; family Bombinatoridae; genus Bombina; species Bombina bombina. The sequence goes on from NC_069505.1 coordinate 431,128,969, forward strand.
TAACAAACCATAAGAAAAATTTAAGTATTTAACACTAAGCAAGTATATTTATGATATAAGGATTTATACAGCCAGACATGGCAGCAGGGGGATTTGTCTTGCAGCAATTTGCTGAAGAAATAAGTGACACTGAAGACCTTTTTAATTCTGACACTATGGAAAAGGAGGCAAATTCTAATCTGGACAGTCTTTTTTTCAAAATGGATTCTTTATTGAAAAATGACACAAGGATTGAAATGGATATTAAAAGCTTCCAGCTGTATAAAAAAGCAATGCAAATACCACGTGGTCTTAGAATCAGAAAATTCCCCTCTTTCCAAGTGTCAGATCAAGGTTTCATTGATAAATGGAATAATATTCTTACAGAGTGTTCTTTAGCACTTATTGATCTACTCATAGAATATAAAAAATATTTGCGTCAAGAATTGAGTGATGAAAAGCAGAAATTACAGTCTTATTTGCGTCCACTTTCTGACAATCCAGATTTTGCAAAATATGATACCAAATTGCAACAGGTCATTTCTGATTTTAAGATTAACCTTTGGAATTTCAAAAAACAGAAAATCATGAGAGATAAACAGGATTATGAGTTAAATAAAGTATACAAATGGACAGTGACAAATATAAGAAGGAGATACAGAAGTTCCTATAAAGGTAGAGGTTCTGATAATAAGAAAGTGAGGTTTGCTGATACTGACACTGAATAGGACTATGACTCCTCTGACATTGAGACATCTGTTGAAACCTCTACTGTTACGGAAGGACTATCATCTTTTGCATTAAATACAAGCAATGTATCACAGTCAAAAAACGGGAAGGGCCAACAGAAGTCCACTGCACGCCGAAAAAAATACGCAGAGGGGGACGAGGACGATCAGGGAAGTTTAAGTCAGGATCAGATACCCAAGCCCAGGCGTTACCCACAGAGGAGGAGAGCAACACAGTTCCAGAAATATGCATGAATCTTAATAATGTTGTTAATCTTTCTTCTTGTGTTCTAACTAAAATACAAATTGAGGTTTTATCTTTGGGTCTTGGTTTTTCTCCAACCACACACTTTGATCTTTTTAATACAGTGATAGATCTCAATAGATTTGTGAGATCGCTTGTTCTCAAAAAACATTTTTTGGGAGTCACTGAAACTGTTCAAGGTGCGGTGGGCGAGGAAGGACCAGTTCCCATTAGATGTGGTTTAGATTTTTCTGAGGAATGTTCCATTTTGGACTTAATGGAATTGGATAGAGAAAACTTGGAATTAAACCCTTATCCTATTGGGGTTACCCAGGATATAACAAAAATGAAGGGTAAATCAAAGTTTTATCCAGTTAAATCTAGATCCAATTCCATAGAAGTCTTTCAAAAAACTGTTGAGCAAGAATTGAAAAAACTAAGTTTAACTGAAAGTGATAAACAACATCATAGAGCTAATCTGTCTAAAGCACAATTTCAATCCATTCAAGATTTAAAAAACAACCATGAACTTGTCATACGTAATTCTGATAAAGGTGGTAAGGTGGTGGTTCTTAATCGTCAAGATTATTTAAGTGAAGCTTACAGACAACTCTTGGATGTTACAGTATATGAGAAACTCAAAAGTAATCCTGTATTCTATTTTAAATCAGCATTAAAGATTATTTTGGAGCAAGCCATGAGTGATGGCATTATCAAACAGGCTAATTTTGACTTCTTATATACTGAGCACCCAGTTTCGGCAATATTTCATTATTTGCCGAAGGTTCACAAACACGCCACCAGTCCACCTGGCAGACCCATAGGGGGATTTCTATCTCCAGAGGCGTGGGACGGCGATGGGGGCCAAGTTTGCCCCCTCCTATGCCAACCTATATTTGGGTTGGTGGGAGTTGTCCCACGTCTATGGAGATGGGAACCCCTTCAGAGATTATATACATTTTTTTGGTCGCTACATCGACGATATTTTGTTGATTTGGAAAGGTCCTAGAGACCTTCTTGACCCGTTTCTCAAATATTTACAGAACAATTCACTTAATTTACAGTTTACCATGGAAAGTAATCCACATTCAATTCCTTTTTTGGATATTGAATTACATTCAAATGTTCAAAAATCCTGTGTAGAAATTGAATTGTTCAGAAAACCGATGGCTGGAAATACAATTTTGAATGCTAAATCATGTCATCCACATCATACTATTAAATCCATTCCCAAAAGTCAATACATGAGGGTTAAACGTAATTGCACAAGCTCAACAAGTTATGAAAAACATTCTAGTGATTTGACTGACAGATTAGTCATGAGAGGGTATTCACGTATAGCTTTACTCCAAACTAAAAGTGATGTTGACCAGTTAGACAGAACAGACTTATTTTTGTCAGGTAAATCTAAGGCTTCGGATAAATTTAATAAATTAAAATTTATCACTTCCTACAGTATGGAATATGGCAAGATTTGTGACATAATCAGGAAAGCTCTCCCCATATTGACTACGGATGAAAGTTTGGTAGATATTGTTAGGGAGGGCATTTGCTTCGTGTCCCGCAGGGCACAAACCTTAGGGAACATGTTGTCTCCTTCTATGTTGCCACGTCAACAGACTCAAAAAAACTGGCTCTCTATTAAACCCGGTTTTTACAAATGTGGAAGTAAAAGGTGTAAGTCTTGTGCTTTTGCATCTTTCAGCACTACTTTTACATCTACGAATTATCAAAAGACATTTGAAATTCGAGAACATATGACGTGCAATTCTTGCTACGTTATATACCTTTTGACCTGCAGGGGGTGCTATAGGCAGTATGTAGGACAAACGACTTGTGCGTTAAAAGATCGCTTTCTAGAGCACTTACGCTCAATTGATGATTCAGAGTCCACTACTCCTATTTCCCTGCATTTCAAAAAACATCACCACTCTGACAGTTCACTGCTGACATTCCAGGCGATCCAACTGATTTCCAGGCACCCAAGAGGTGGCAATAGATGTATTGCTCTCAGTAAAAGAGAAGTTTACTGGATTTTTCAGTTGGGCACTAGGGTGCCAGCAGGTCTAAACTTTGATTGGGATGTAAAACTATTTGTAGATCAATAGTATAAATTTAAGCTTATTTTTTCAGTGTTCACTAATCTCAGCATAATTGTTGAAATTTTTCTATAATTTTTTGTCTTTATTTTTTCTACCTTGCTGCCTGTCTATAGCTGCTTTTCAATCCTACCTGTTGGATATCGTTATGCCTTATTATATATGAGAAGGAATTTCCAAATAAACAGGTATAAATATTTACTTACTTCTACTTTGCTGTGTGTTTTATTTGAGATTAAGTCTCACTGCTGCCGGGTGCGCCGGAAGTATTTGCTTTTTACACAGATATAAGCATGAGTGCTGTTTTATACCAAAAGCATGATAATTTGAACAAAGCCATTGCTTATGCGAGCAAAAATCTATCCCCAGTAGAAATAAAGTTTAACGATTGCGAAAAAGCCCTCTTATCTACTGTATGGGCTCTACAAAATTTCCGCAGCTATATACAGGGCGAGAAAATTATTGTAGAAATGGCCCACCAGCCTTTGCTATATTTGCATAGTGAAAGAATAAGAGATGGGAATTTGTCAAATAGCCGCATAACAGCGTGGACTCTTTCCTTACAAGGCTGGCCACTAGAAATTCGCTACAAGCAGAATAAAAAGAATCCAGTCGCACAAGGGCTTGCTGAGCTCCACGACTGTACTGCTAGAGATCCTGGGGAAGAATTATCAGAAGATGATTTTCTGGAGGAACAGTTGCTTTCCCCATATGAAATGTACAATGAGGACCATTGTCAAACATTACCTTGGGTGTATGTTGATGGTTGTTCTTACCATGCCACTATTAATAATGAGTGCAGATTAGTCGCTGGCATTGGTATAACTGGGGCAAATGGATTCCCAAATATATCTATAGGTTTCAACATTGGACCAAGATCCAATCAAGTTGCAGAACTAACTGCTGTTTTCAAAACCATTGAAATGGCTATTGAACATGGTATTCATGAATTTGTGATCATAACTGACTCAAATTATGTGCGTGACAGTTTTGTTGAATACCTGCCAACTTGGAAAAGAAAACACAATTTATGCTTACCTGATAAATTTATTTATCTTGTGGTGTATCCAGTCCACGGATCATCCATTACTTGTGGGATATTCTCCTTCCCAACAGGAAGTTGCAAGAGGACACCCACAGCAGAGCTGCTATATAGCTCCTCCCCTAACTGCCATATCCAGTCATTCGACCGAAACAAGCCGAGAAAGGAGAAACCATAGGGTGCAGTGGTGACTGTAGTTTAATCTAAAATGTTGACCTGCCTTAAAATGACAGGGCGCGCCATGGACTGGATACACCACAAGAGAAATAAATTTATCAGGTAAGCATAAATTGTGTTCTCTTGTAAGGTGTATCCAGTCCACGGATCATCCATTACTTGTGGGATACCAATACCAAAGCTAAAGTACACGGATGAAGGGAGGGACAAGGCAGGTACTTAAACGGAAGGTACCACTGCCTGTAAAACCTTTCTCCCAAAAATAACCTCCGAAGAAGCAAAAGTATCAAATTTGTAGAATTTGGAAAAAGTATGAAGAGAAGACCAAGTCGCCGCTTTGCAAATCTGTTCAACAGAAGCCTCATTTTTAAAGGCCCAAGTGGAAGCCACAGCTCTAGTAGAATGATCTGTAATCTTTTCAGGAGGCTGCTGTCCAGCAGTCTCATAGGCTAAGCGGATTATGCTTCTTAGCCAAAAAGAATGAGGTTGCCGAAGCCTTTTGACCTCTTCTCTGTCCAGAGTAAACAACAAACAAAGCAGATGTTTGACGAAAATCTTTAGTAGCTTGTAAGTAAAACTTTAAAGCACGAACCACGTCCAGATTATGTAAAAGACGTTCCTTCTTTAAAGAAGGATTAGGACACAATGATGGAACAACAATCTCTTGATTGATATTCTTAGTAGATACCACCTTAGGCAAAAAAACAGGTTTTGTACGCAGAACTACCTTATCTGCATGGAAGATCAGATAAGAATAATCACATTGTAAAGCAGATAACTCAGAGACTCTACGAGCCGAGGAAATAGCCATCAAAAAAAGAACTTTCCAAGATAAAAGCTTGATATCTATGGAATGAAGAGGTTCAAACGGAACCCCTTGAACTTTAAGAACCAAATTTAAGCTCCATGGGGGAGCAACAGGTTTAAACACAGGCTTGATTCTAACCAACGCCTGACAAAACGCCTGAACGTCTGGAACATCCGCCAGACGCTTGTGCAAAAGAATAGACAGTGCAGAGATCTGTCCCTTCAAAGAACTAGCTGATAATCCTTTCTCCAAACCCTCTTGGAGAAAAGATAATATCCTGGGAATCCTAACCTTACTCCATGAGTAACTCTTGGATTCACACCAATAAAGATATTTACGCCATATCTTATGGTAGATTTTCCTGGTAACAGGCTTTCGTGCCTGTATTAAGGTATCAATGACAGACTCGGAGAAGCCACGCTTTGATAAAATCAAGCGTTCAATCTCCATGCAGTCAGTCTCAGAGAAATTAGATTTGGATGATTGAAAGGACCTTGAAGTAGAAGGTCTCGTCTCAAAGGCAGAGTCCAAGGTGGAAAGGATGACATGTCCACTAGGTCTGCATACCAGGTCCTGCGTGGCCACGCAGGCGCAATCAATATCACCGATGCTCTCTCCTGCTTGATTTTGGCAATCAGTCAAGGGAGCAGAGGAAACGGTGGAAACACGTAAGCCAGGTTGAAAGACCAAGGTGCTGCTAGAGCATCTATCAGCGTCGCTTCCGGGTCCCTGGACCTGGATCTGTAATAAGGAAGCTTGGCGTTCTGGCGAGACGCCATGAGATCCAGTTCTGGTTTGCCCCAACGATGAATCAATTGAGCAAACACCTCGGGTTGGAGTTCCCACTCCCCCGGATGAAAAGTCTGACGACTTAGAAAATCCGCCTCCCAGTTCTCTACACCTGGGATATGGATCGCTGACAGGTGGCAAGAGTGTTTCTCTGCCCAGCGAATTATTTTGGAGACTTCTAACATCGCTAAGGAACTCCTTGTTCCCCCTTGATGGTTGATGTAAGCCACAGTAGTGATGTTGTCCGACTGAAATCTGATGAACCTCAGGGTTGCTAACTGAGGCCAAGCCTGAAGAGCATTGAATATTGCCCTCAATTCCAGAATATTTATTGGGAGGAGTTTCTCCTCCTGAGTCCACGATCCCTGAGCCTTCAGGGAGTTCCAGACTGCATCCCAACCTAGAAGGCTGGCATCCGTCGTTACAATTGTCCAATCTGGCCTGCGAAAGGTCATACCTTTGGACAGATGGACCCGAGATAGCCACCAGAGAAGAGAATCTCTGGTCTCTTGATCCAGATTTAGTAGAGGGGACAAATCTGTGTAATCCCCATTCCACTGACTGAGCATGCATAGTTGCAGCGGTCTGAGATGTAGGCGCGCAAACGGAACTATGTCCATTGCCGCTACCATTAAGCCGATTACCTCCATGCACTGAGCCACCGAAGGGCGCGGAATAGAATGGAGAACACGGCAAGAATTTAGAAGTTTTGATAACCTGGACTCCGTCAGGTAAATTTTCATTTCTACAGAATCTATCAGAGTCCCTAGGAAGGAGACTCTTGTGAGTGGGGACAGAGAACTCTTTTCCTCGTTCACTTTCCACCCGTGCGACCTCAGAAATGCCAGAACTATGTCCGTATGGGACTTGGCAATTTGGAAGTTTGACGCCTGTATCAGGATGTCATCTAAATAAGGGGCCACTGCTATGCCCCGCGGCCTTAGGACCGCCAGAAGCGACCCCAGAACCTTTGTAAAAATTCTTGGGGCTGTAGCTAACACGAAGGTCCAGAAAGGCAAACCTTAGGAACCGATGATGATCTTTGTGTATCGGAATGTGAAGGTAAGCATCCTTTAAATCCACCATAGTCATATATTGACCCTCCTGGATCATAGGTAGGATGGTCCGAATAGTTTCCATTTTGAATGATGGAACTCTGAGGAATTTAAGATCTTTAGATCCAAGATTGGTCTGAAGGTTCCCTCTTTTTTGGGAACCACAAACAGATTTGAGTAAAATCCCTGTCCCTGTTCCTCCTTTGGAACTGGATGGATCACTCCCATAACTAGGAGGTCTTGCACACAGTGTAAGAATGCCTCTTTCTTTATCTGGTTGACAGATAATCTTGAAAGGTGAAATCTCCCTTGTGGAGGGGAAGCCTTGAAGTCCAGAAGATACCCCTGAGATATAATCTCCAATGCCCAGGGATCCTGAACATCTCTTGCCCACGCCTGGGCGAAGAGAGAAAGTTTGCCCCCTACTAGATCCGTTACCGGATAGGGGGCCGTTCCTTCATGCTGTCTTAGAGGCAGCAGCAGGCTTTTTGGCCTGCTTGCCTTTGTTCCAGGACTGGTTAGGTTTCCAGGCCGTCTTGGACTGAGCAAAAGTTCCCTCTTGTTTTGTAGCAGAGGAAGTTGATGCTGCACTTGCCTTGAAGTTTCGAAAGGCACGAAAATTAGACTGTTTGGCCCTTGATTTGGACCTGTCCTGAGGAAGGGCATGACCTTTACCTCCTGTAATGTTAGCAATAATTTCCGTCAAACCAGGCCCGAATAGGGTCTGTCCCTTGAAGGGAATGTTAAGTAGTTTAGACTTTGAAGTCACGTCAGCTGACCAAGATTTAAGCCATAGCGCCCTACGCGCCTAGATGGCAAATCCAGAATTCTTAGCCGTTAGTTTAGTCAAATGAACAATGGAATCAGAAACAAAAGAATTAGCTAGCTTAAGTGCTCTAAGCTTGTTAAGTATGTCATCCAATGGAGTCGTTGCCTGTAAAGCCTCTTCCAGAGACTCAAACCAGAACGCTGCAGCAGCGACAGGAGCAATGCATGCAAGGGGCTGCAGGATAAAACCTTGTTGAATAAACATTTTCTTAAGGTAACCTAATTTTTTATCCATAAGATCTGAAAAAGCACAACTGTCCTCAACAGGGATAGTAGTACGCTTTGCTAAAGTAGAAACTGCTCCCTCCACCTTAGGGACCGTCTGCCATAAGTCCCGTGTGGTGGCGTCTATGGGAAACATTTTTCTAAAAATAGGAGCGGGGGAAAAACGGCACACCGGGTCTATCCCACTCTTTATTAATAATTTCTGTAAACCTTTTAGGTATTGGAAAAACCTCAGTACACACCGGCACTGCAAAGTATTTATCCAGTCTACACAATTTCTCTGGCACTGCAATTGTGTCACAGTCATTCAGAGCAGCTAAAACCTCCCTAAGCAATACACGGAGGTTCTCAAGCTTAAATTTAAAAGTAGAAATATCAGAATCAGGTTTCCCTGAGTCAGAGATATCACCCACAGACTGAAGCTCTCCTTCCTCAGCTTCTGCATATTGTGAGGCAGTATCAGACATGGCCCTTAAAGCGTCTGTATGCTCTGTATTACGCCTAACACCAGAGCTATCATGCTTTCCTCTTAATTCAGGTAGCCTGGCTAATACCGCTGACAGTGTATTATCCATGACTGCCGCCATGTCTTGTAAAGTAATCGCTATGGGCGTCCTTGATGTACTTGGCGCCATTTAAGTGGGAGTCAAAGGGTCTGACACGTGGGGAGAGTTAGTCGGCATAACTTCCCCCTCGTCAGAATCCTCTGGTGATAAATTTTTTAAAGACAAAAGTAGACATGTGCACCGCTAAAAAATTCGGTTCGGATCGATTCGGACTTTTCGAATTTCGTTTCGGATCGAATCTGATTCGGCAAAATTTGAATAAATTCGTTTCGGATTTATTCGGATTCGGCTGAATTCGGTTCTATTCCGTTCCGAAATTCGGTATGTTTTTAGTACACTAACACCCATTTAGTACACTAAGTCACTAACACCCATAAACTACCTATGAACCACTAAACCGAGGCCCCCCCACATCGCAAACCCTATAATAACATTATTTAACCCCTAATCTGCCGATCGGATATCGCCGCCGCCTACATTATAGCTATTAACCCCTAATCTGCTGTCCCTAACACCGCCGACCCCTACATTATAGTTATTAACCCCTAATCTGCCTCCCCCAACGTCGCCGCAATCTAACTACAAGTATTAACCCCTAATCTGCCGACCCGATATCGCCGCCGCCTACATTATAGCTATTAACCCCTAATCTGCTGTCCCTAACACCGCCGACCCCTACATTATAGTTATTAACCCCTAATCTGCCCCCCCCAATGTCGCCGCAATCTAACTACAAGTATTAACCCCTAATCTGCCGACCCGATATCGCCGCCGCCTACATTATAGCTATTAACCCCTAATCTGCTGTCCCTAACACCGCCGACCCCTACATTATAGTTATTAACCCCTAATCTGCCTCCCCCCAACGTCGCCACAATCTAACTACAAGTATTAACCCCTAATCTGCCGACCGCAAATCGCCGCCACTATAATAAATGTATTAACCCCTAAACCGCCGCACTCCCGCCTCGCAAACACTATAATACATTTTATTAACCCCTAATCTGCCCTCCCTAACATCGCCGCCACCTACCTACAATTATTAACCCCTAATCTCCCGCCCCCAACGTCGCCGCTACTATAATAAGGTTATTAACCCCTAAACCTAAATCTAACCCTAACACTAACACCCCCTAACTTAAATATAATTTAAATAAAACGAAATAAGTTTACTATAGTTAAATAAATTAATCCTATTTAAAACTAAAGACTTACCTGTAAAATAAACCCTAAGATAGCTGCAATATAACTAATAGTTACATTGTAGCTATTTTAGGATTTATTTTTATTTTACAGGCAACTTTGTATTTATTTTAACTAGGTACAATAGTTATTAAATAGTTAATAACTATTTAATAACTACCTAGCTAAAATAAATACAAATTTACCTGTAAAATAAATCCTAACCTAAGTTACACTAACACCTAACACTACACTATCATTAAATTAACTAAATAAATGAATCATATTTAAAACAAAATACTTACCTGTAAAATAAACCCTAATATAGCTGCAATATAACTAATAGTTACATTGTAGCTATTTTAGCATTTATATTTATTTTACAGGCAACTTTGTATTTATTTTAACTAGGTACAAAAGCTATTAAATAGTTATTAACTAATTAATAGCTACCTAGTTAAAATAATTACAAAATTACCTGTAAAATAAATCCTAACCTAAGTTACAATTAAACCTAACACTACACTGTCATTAAATAAATTAACTACAAGTACCTACAATTATCTACAATTAAATAAACTAAAGTACAAACCCCCCCCACTAAATTACAAAAAATAAAAAAATATTACAAGAATTTTAAACTAATTACACCTAATCTAAGCCCCCTAATAAAATAACAAAGCCCCCCAAAATAAAAAAAATGCCCTACCCTATACTAAATTACAAAAGTTAACAGCTCTATTACCTTACCAGCCCTGAACAGGGCCCTTTGCGGGGCATGCCCCAAAGAAAACAGCTCTTTTGCCTGTAAAAAAAAAACACAATCCCCCCCCCACATTACAACCCACCACCCACATACCCCTACTCTAACCCAAATCCCCCTTAAATAAACCTAACACTACCCCCCTGAAGATCTCCCTACCTTGAGTCGTGTTCACCCAGCCGGGCCGAAGTCTTCATCCGATGGGGCAGAAGAGGACATCCAGACCGGCAGAAGTCTTCATCCAAGCTGGGCAAGAAGAGGTCTTCCATCCATCATACAAGTACCAAAATACAAACAAACACTAAATTACAAAAAATAATAAAATATTACAATAATTTTAAACTAATTACACCTAATCTAAGCCCCCTACTAGCTATTAATATAGCTTCAATATAACTAATAGTTACATTGTAGCTATTTTAGGATTTATATTTATTTTACAGGCAACTTTGTATTTATTTTAACTAGGTACAATAGCTATTAAATAGTTAATAACTATTTAATAACTACCTAGCTAAAATAAATACAAATTTACCTGTAAAATAAATCATAACCTAAGTTACAATTACACCTAACACTACACTATCATTAAATTAACTAAATAAATGAATCCTATATAAAACTAAAGACTTACCTGTAAAATAAACCCTAATATAGCTGCAATATAACTAATAGTTACATTGTAGCTATTTTAGCATTTATATTTATTGTACAGGCAACTTTGTATTTATTTTAACTAGGTACAATAGCTATTAAATAGATATTTACTGTTTAATAGCTACCTAGTTAAAATAATTACAAAATTACCTGTAAAATAAATCCTAACCTAAGTTACAATTAAACCTAACACTACACTATCATTAAATAAATTAACTACAAGTACCTACAATTAAATACAATTAAAAAACTAAACTAAAGTACAAAAACCCCCCCACTAAATTACAAAAAATAAAAAAATATTACAAGAATTTTAAACTAATTACACCTAATCTAAGCCCCCTAATAAAATAACAAAGCCCCCCAAAATAAAAAAAAATGCCCTACCCTATACTAAATTACAAAAGTTAACAGCTCTATTACCTTACCAGCCCTGAACAGGGCCTTTTGCGGGGCATGCCCCAAAGAAAACAGCTCTTTTGCCTGTAAAAAAAAACACAATACCCCCCCCACATTACAACCCACCACCCACATACCCCTACTCTAACCCAAACCCCCCTTAAATAAACCTAACACTACCCCCCTGAAGATCTCCCTACCTTGAGTCGTGTTCACCCAGCCGGGCCGAAGTCTTCATCCGATGGGGCAGAAGAGGACATCCAGACCGGCAGAAGTCTTCATCCAAGCGGGGCAAGAAGAGGTCTTCCATCCATCAGAAAAGTACAAAAAAACAAACAAACACTAAATTAGCAAAAATAATAAAATATTACAATAATTTTAAACTAATTACACCTAATCTAAGCCCCCTACTAGCTATTAATATAGCTTCAATATAACTAATAGTTACATTGTAGCTATTTTAGGATTTATATTTATTTTACAGGCAACTTTGTATTTATTTTAACTAGGTACAATAGCTATTAAATAGTTAATAACTACCTAGCTAAAATAAATACAAATTTACCTGTAAAATAAACCCTAACCTAAGTTACAATTACACCTAACACTACACTGTCATTAAATTAACTAAATAAATTAATCCTATATAAAACTAAATACTTACCTGTAAAATAAACCCTAATATAGCTACAATATAACTAATAGTTACATTGTAGGTATTTTAGCATTTATATTTATTTTACAGGCAACTTTGTATTTATTTTAACTAGGTACAATAGCTATTAAATAGATATTTACTGTTTAATAGCTACCTAGTTAAAATAATTACAAAATTACCTGTAAAATAAATCCTAACCTAAGTTACTATTAAACCTAACACTACACTATCATTAAATAAATTAACTACAAGTACCTACAATTAAATACAATGAAATAAACTAAACTAAAGTACAAAAAAAACAAACACTAAATTACAAAAAATAAAAAAAATTACAAGAATTTTAAACTAATTACACCTAATCTAAGCCCCCTAATAAAATAACAAAGCCCCCCAAAATAAAAAAATGCCCTACCCTATACTAAATTACAAAAGTAATCAGCTCTATTACCTTACCAGCCCTTAAAAGGGCCTTTTGCGGGGGCATGCCCCAAAGAAAACAGCTCTTTTGCCTGTAAAAAAAAACACAATACCCCCCCCCCACATTACAACCCACCACCCACATACCCCTACTCTAACCCAAACCCCCCTTAAATAAACCTAACACTACCCCCCTGAAGATCTCTCTCTACCGTGTCTTCACCCAGCAGGCCGAAGTCTTCATCCGATGGGGCAGAAGAGGACATCCAGACCGGCAGAAGTCTTGATCCAGGCGGCATCTTCTCTGTTCATCCATCCGGAGCGGAGCGGCAGCATCCTGAAGACATCCCACGCAGAGCATCCTCTTCTTTCTTGATCCGACGACTAGGTGACTGTACCTTTAAGTGACGTCATCCAAGATGGCGTCCCTTGAATTCCGATTGGCTGATAGGATTCTATCAGCCAATCGGAATTAAGGTAGGAAAAATCTGATTGGCTGATTCAATCAGCCAATCAGATTCAAGTTCAATCCGATTGGCTGATGGAATCAGCCAATCAGATTGACCTCGCATTCTATTGGCTGTTCCGATCAGCCAATAGAATGCGAGCTCAATCTGATTGGCTGATTGGATCAGCCAATCGGATTGAACTTGAATCTGATTGGCTGATTGAATCAGCCAATCAGATTTTTCCTACCTTAATTCAAGCGGCGGTTTAGGGGTTAATACATTTATTATAGTGGCGGCGATTTACGGTCGGCAGATTAGGGGTTAATACTTGTAGTTAGATTGTGGCGACGTTGGGGGAGGCAGATTAGGGGTTAATAACTATAATGTAGGGGTCGGCGGTGTTAGGGACAGCAGATTAGGGGTTAATAGTTATAATGTAGGCGGCGATATCGGGTCGGCAGATTAGGGGTTAATACTTGTAGTTAGATTGCGGCGACGTTGGGGGGGCAGATTAGGGGTTAATAACTATAATGTAGGGGTCGGCGGTGTTAGGGACAGCAGATTAGGGGTTAATAGCTATAATGTAGGCGGCGATATCGGGTCGGCAGATTAGGGGTTAATACTTGTAGTTAGATTGCGGCGACGTTGGGGGGGCAGATTAGGGGTTAATAACTATAATGTAGGGGTCGGCGGTGTTAGGGACAGCAGATTAGGGGTTAATAGCTATAATGTAGGCGGCGATATCGGGTCGGCAGATTAGGGGTTAATACTTGTAGTTAGATTGCGGCGACGTTGGGGGGAGGCAGATTAGGGGTTAATAACTATAATGTAGGGGTCGGCGGTGTTAGGGACAGCAGATTAGGGGTTAATAGTTATAATGTAGGTGGCGGCGATATTCGGTCGGCAGATTAGGGGTTAATAAAATAATGCAGGTGTCAGCGATAGCGGAGGCAGCAGATTAGGGGTTAATAAGTGTTAGATTAGGGGTGTTTAGAGACTCGGGGTACATGTTAGGTGCAGACTTAGTGTTTCCCCATAGGAAACAATGGGGCTGCGGTGTTAGTTTTTTTTCAGCCGAAACTCCCATTGTTTCCTATGGGGAAATGCCGAATCTTAACGAGCTAATTCGGATTTATTCGGAGATACGGCAGCTATTTCGGATTCATTCGGTAGATTCGGAAGTATTTTAATTCGGAAATCCGAATCGATCCGAATCTCCGAATTTACCGAATTTACCGAATTTCCGAATTAATCCGAAACGAACCGCACATGTCTAGACAAAAGCTGATCTTTATTGTTTAAAGTGAAATCAATACATTTAGTACACATTCTCATATGGGGTTCCACCATTGCTTTTAAACATAATGAACAAGGAGTTTCCTCTATGTCAGACATGTTTGTACAGACTAGCAATGAGACTAGCAAGCTTGGAAAACACTTTAAATCAAGTTAACAAGCAAATATAAAAAACGGTACTGTGCCTTTAAGAGAAACAAATTTTGTCAAAATTTGAAAAACAGTGAAAAAAGGCAGTAAATCAAACGAAATGTTTACAGTGTATGTAATAGGTTAGCAGAGCATTGCACCCACTTGCAAATGGATGATTAACCCCTTAATGCAAAAAACGGATCAAAAAAACAAAATAAAACGTTTTTTAAACAGTCACAACTGCCACAGCTCAGCTGTGGCCCTACCTTCCTCAATAAACTACTTTTGAAGCCTTTAGAGCCCTTCAGAGATGTCCTATAGCATGCAGGGGACTGCTGAGGGAAGCTGAATGTCTGTCTGTAATTTTAACTGCGCAAAAAAAGCGCTAAAATAGGCCCCTCCCACTCATACTACAACAGTGGAAAGCCTCAGGAAACTGTTTCTAGGCAAAAATCAAGCCAGCCATGTGGAAAAATCTAGGCCCCAATAAGTTTTATCACCAAAGCATATATAAAAACGATTAAACATGCCAGCAAACATTTTATATTGCCATAATATAAGAGTATATATCTCTGGTAGTAAGCCTGATACAAGTCGCTATTAAATCACTGTTTTTAGGCTTAACTTACATTAATCAGGTACCAGCAGCATTTTCTAGTCCCTAGAAAAACTTAAAACTGCACATACCTCATAGCAGTATGACCTGCACGCCATTCTCCCTCTGAAGTTACCTCACTCCTCAGACATATGTGAGAACAGCAGTGGCTCTTAGTTACAAGCTGCTAAGATCATAGAAAACGCAGGCAGATTCTTCTTCTAAATACTGCCTGAGATAAAATAGTACAACTCCGGTACTATTTGAAAATAACAAACTTTTGATTGAAGAAAAAACTAACTATATTTTACCACTCTCCTCTTACTACCTCCATCTTTGTTGAGAGTTGCAAGAGAATGACTGGATATGGTAGTTAGGGGAGGAGCTATATAGCAGTTCTGCTGTGGGTGTCCTCTTGCAACTTCCTGTTGGGAAGGAGAATATCCCACAAGTAATGGATGATCCGTGGACTGGATACACCTTGCAAGAGAAATGGCATGCAGAAAAGCAATAACAAACCAGTCAAGCATGGCAAGTTGTGCTGCGAGATTGATAATCTGGTGGTATCCAATGATTTAACCATACACTGGAAAAAGACCAAGGGTCATTCCAGAGTTCTAGGTCCGGATAAGGAAGGCAATGACCTTGCGGATTCATTAGCCAAACAAGGAGCCATAACTGGAGAACTCCTTAATATTGACCACTTAATGGGTGCAATTCAGGTGGAAGCCATTACCAGAAACCAGGCAAAACAACAGAGTGAGCCTAACTTGGTACAATGGAGTCAGGATTCTCCTAGTGAGGACCTGATCACTAGTCAAAAAGACCCCATTGTAGGCATCTTCTATAAACACATAGAAGATCCTGAAAGCAACCCCATCTCAAAAGATGATTGTATTGGCAAATAAGATCTTAGAATCTTAATAAAATCTAGATCACAAGTTACAGGATGGTTTGTTAATTAGAACCTCCAAAACTGGTAGTACCCACCAAGTTCAGAGGTCTAATGCTTCAACATGCCCATGATGCTCCCACATCTGGTCATCGTGGTACCAAACTCACGTATGAAATATTACGTGATTACGCTTTTTGGCCACACATGTTGAAAGATGTTCAAACCTACTGTCAAGAATGTTTAATCTGCCCACAGTTCCAACCCACTGCACCAATGCATAGAGCGCCATTGCAGAAAAGGGGGATGGTAATGCCATGGTCAGATATACAAATTGATTTTATTGGTCCGGTAACAAGATCATCAAGAGGTAACAAATACATGTTAACCGTGACATGCCTGTTCACTAAATGGGTAGAGTGCATTAGTGCGCCTAACAATAGTGCTGAAACATGTGCAGCGTTGCTCATCAACCATTTATTTTCCAGACTTGGTTTACCCCAAATAATCGAGTCAGATCAGGGGACCCACTTCACTAGCGAAGTGATGACCAAAATGTGGAAAATACTAGGGGTTAAAAGAAAGCTCCATATTGCTTATAGAGCTGCCTCAAGTAGTGGTGTAGTGCGTTACAACCAGTCCATTGTTAAAATCCTCAAAAAGTTTGTGAGTGAAATGGGTAAAGACTGGGATGTAAAAACAGAATTTATGCTTACCTGATAAATTACTTTCTCCAACGGTGTGTCCGGTCCACGGCGTCATCCATTACTTGTGGGAACCAATACCAAAGCTTTAGGACACGGATGAAGGGAGGGCGCAAATCAGGTTACCTAAACAGAAGGCACCACGGCTTGCAAAACCTTTCTCCCAAAAATAGCCTCCGAAGAAGCATAAGTATCAAATTTGTAGAATTTGGCAAAAGTGTGCAGAGAAGACCAAGTCGCTGCCTTACATATCTGATCAACAGAATCCTCGTTCTTGAAGGCCCATGTGGAAGCCACAGCCCTAGTAGAGTGAGCTGTGATTCGTTCAGGAGGCTGCCGTCCGGCAGTCTCATAAGCCAATCGGATAATGCTTTTCAGCCAGAAAGAAAGAGGTAGCAGTAGCTTTTTGTCCTCTCCTCTTACCAGAGTAAACAACAAACAAAGATGAGGTTTGTCTGAAATCCTTTGTTGCTTCTAAATAGAACTTTAAAGCACGAACTACATCTAAATTGTGTAACAAACGTTCCTTCTTTGAAACTGGATTCGGACACAGAGAAGGAACAACTATCTCCTGGTTAATATTCTTGTTGGAAACAACTTTTGGAAGAAAAACAGGCTTAGTACGCAAAACGACCTTATCTGAATGGAACACCAGATAGGGTGGATCACACTGCAAAGCAGATAATTCAGAAACTCTTCTAGCAGAAGAAATAGCAACCAAAAACAGAACTTTCCAAGATAGTAACTTGATATCTATGGAATGTAAAGGTTCAAACGGAATCCCTAGAAGAACTGAAAGAACTAGATTTAGACTCCAAGGAGGAGTCATGGGTCTGTAAACAGGCTTGATTCTAACCAAAGCCTGTACAAAAGCTTGAACATCTGGCACAGCTGCCAGGCGTTTGTTTAACAAAACAGATAAAGCAGAAATCTGTCCTTTTAGAGAACTCGCTGACAACCCTTTATCCAAACCCTCTTGGAGAAGGAAAGAATCTTAGGAATTTTAATTTTACTCCAGGAGAATCCCTTGGATTCACACCAACAGATATATTTTTTCCATATTTTATGGTAAATCTTTCTAGTCACAGGCTTTCTGGCTTGTACCAGAGTATCTATCACTGAATTTGAAAACCCACGTTTGGATAAAATCAAGCGTTCAATTTCCAAGCAGTCAGCTGCAGAGAAACTAGATTTGGATGTTCGAATGGACCTTGTGCTAGAAGATCCTGTCTCAAAGGTAGCTTCCATGGTGGAACCAATGACATATTCACCAGGTCTGCATACCAAGTCCTGCGTGGCCACGCAGGAGCTATCAGAATCACCGAGGCCTTCTCCTGTTTGATCCTGGCTACGAGCCTGGGAAGGAGAGGAAACGGTGGAAACACATAAGCTAGGTTGAACGACCAAGGCGCCACTAATGCATCCACTAGAGTCGCCTTGGGATCCCTGGATCTGGACCCGTAGCAAGGAACCTTGAAGTTCTGACGAGACGCCATCAGATCCATGTCTGGAATGCCCCATAATTGGGTTAATTGGGTAAAGACTTCCGGGTGGAGTTCCCACTCCCCCGGATGGAAAGACTGACGACTCAGATAATCCGCCTCCCAGTTGTCTACTCCTGGGATTTGAATTGCAGATAGATGGCAGGAGTGATCCTCCGCCCATTTGATGATCTTGGATACCTCTCTCATCGCCAAGGAACTCTTTGTTCCTCCCTGATGGTTGATGTAAGCTACAGTAGTCATGTTGTCTGACTGGAATCTTATGAATCCGGCCTTCGCTAGTTGAGACCAAGCCCGGAGAGCATTGAATATCGCTCTCAGTTCCAGGATGTTTATCGGGAGAAGAGACTCTTCCCGAGACCATAGACCCTGAGCTTTCAGGGAATCCCAGACCGCGCCCCAGCCTAATAGTCTGGCGACGGTCGTGACAATGACCCACTCTGGTCTGCGGAAACTCATTCCCTGAGACAGGTGATCCTGAGTCAACCACCAACGGAGTGAGTCTCTGGTTAACTGGTCTACTTGAATGCGAGGAGACAAGTCTGCATAGTCCCCATTCCACTGATTGAGCATGCACAGTTGTAATGGTCTTAGATGAATTCGAGCAAAAGGAACTATGTCCATTGCTGCAACCATCAATCCTATTACTTCCATGCACTGAGCTATAGAAGGCTGCAGAATAGAGTGAAGAACTTGACAAGTGTTTAGAAGCTTTGACTTTCTGACTTCTGTCAGGAAGATCTTCATTTCTAAAGAATCTATTATTGTTCCCAAAAAGGGAACTCTTGTTGACGGAGACAGGGAACTCTTTTCTACGTTCACCTTCCACCCGTGAGATCTGAGAAAGGCTAGAACAACCTCTGTATGAGCCTTTGCCTTGGAAAGAGATGACGCTTGAATTAGAATGCCGTCTAGATAAGGTGCCACTGCAATGCCCCTCGGTCTTAGAACCGCTAGAAGGGACCCTAGCACCTTTGTGAAAATTCTGGGAGCAGTGGCTAAACCGAACGGAAGAGCCACGAACTGGTAATGTTTGTCCAGAAAGGCGAACCTTAGGAACTGATGATGATCTTTGTGGATAGGAATATGTAGATACGCATCCTTTAAATCCACGGTAGTCATATATTGACCATCCTGGATTGTAGGTAAAATTGTTCGAATGGTTTCCATTTTGAACGATGGAACTCTGAGGAATTTGTTCAGAATTTTTAAATCCAGAATTGGTCTGAAAGTTCCCTCTTTTTTGGGAACTACAAACAGGTTTGAGTAAAACCCCTGACCTTGTTCCGCTGTTGGAACTGGGTGTATCACTCCCATCTTTAACAGGTCTCCTACGCAATGTAAGAATGCCTGTCTCTTTATCTGGTCTGAAGATAAGCGAGACATGTGGAACCTTCCCCTTGGAGGAAGTTCCTTGAATTCTAGAAGATAACCCTGAGAGACTATTTCTAGTGCCCAGGGATCCGGAACATCTCTTGCTCAAGCCTGAGCAAAGAGAGAGAGTCTGCCCCCTACTAGATCCGGTCCCGGATCGGGGGCTACCCCTTCATGCTGTCTTGGTAGCAGCAGCAGGCTTCTTGGCCTGTTTACCCTTGTTCCAGCCTTGCATTGGTTTCCAAGCTGGCTTAGCCTAGGAAGCGTTACCCTCTTGTCTAGAGGCTGCCGAGTTAGGAGACGGTCCGTTCCTGAAGTTACGAAAGGAACGAAAATTGGACTTATTCTTAGCCTTAAAAGGCCTATCCTGTGGGAGGGCATGGCCCTTTCCCCCAGTGATGTCTGAAATAATTTCTTTCAATTCTGGCCCAAAAAGGGTCTTACCTTTGAAAGGAATATTAAGCAATTTTGTCTTGGAAGATACATCCGCCGACCAAAACTTTAGCCAGAGCGCTCTGCGCGCCACAATTGCAAACCCTGAATTTTTCGCCGCTAATCTCGCTAATTGCAAAGCGGCATCTAAAATAAAGGAATTAGCTAACTTAAGTGCGTGAATTCTGTCCATGACTTCCTCATATGGAGTCTCCTTATTGAGCGACTTTTCTAGTTCATCGAACTAGTAGTAACAAGCATTGGCGCGCTAGATGTACTAGGGGTCCCCTGCGTGGGCATAACTGGTATTGACACAGAAGGAGAGGATGAAGAACTATCCCCACTACCTTCATTTGATGAATCATCTTGGGCAACCTTATTAAATGTGACAGTACTGTCCTTACTTTGTCTGGACGCCATGGCCCAATTATCACATACATTTGCAGGGGGGACCACCTTGGCCTCCATACATACAGAACATGTTCTATCTGAAGGTACAGACATGTTAGACAGGCTTAAACAGGCTAATAATGCAAAAAAAACGTTTTTAAATAAAACCGTTACTGTCTCTTTAAATGTTAAACAGAGCACACTTTATTTCTGAATATGTGAAAAACTATGAAGGAAATATCTAATCTTTACCAAATTTTCACCACAGTGTCTTAATGCTTTTACAGTATTGCACCCCAATTTTCAAGCTTTTAACCCCTTAAATGAGGAAACCGGAGCCGTTTAATCAATTAACAACTTTAACCCCACTACAGTCCCAGCCACAGCGTTTGCTGCGACTCCACCTGTCCCTGGGGGTTATACGATACCAAATTAAGCCTTCCAGGAACGTTTTCAATGATCACCAGACCCTCTCACATGCAGCTGCATGCACTGCATCCAAAAGAAACTGCGCAATTATGGCGCAAAAATGAGGCTCTGCCTACTATAGTGAAAGGCCCTTCCTGACTGGGAAGGTGTCTAAATGACTGCCTGGCGTCTAAAAACGTTCCCCACACTAAAAGTTTAGAAATATCACTTCAAACTTCATAAAAAACCTAAATAAAGCAATCGATTTAGCCCACAAGAGTGTCAACCAGTGTATAGCCCATAATAAGCCTGCATTCTGTTAAGAGTCTAAGAAAATGGCTTACCGATCCCCAAGAGGGAAAATGACAGTCTTCTAGCATTACACAGTCTTGTTAGAAAATGGACTAGTCATACCTTAAGCAGAAAAGTCTGCAAACTGTTCCCCCCAACTGAAGTTCTCTGGGCTCAACAGTCCTGCGTGGGAACAGCAATTGATTTTAGTTACTGCTGCTAAAATCATACTCCTCTTTTAAACAGAACTCTTCATCTCTTTCTGTTTTAGAGTAAATAGTACAAACCGGCACTATTTTAAAATAACAAACTCTTGATAGAAGAATAAAAAACTACAACTAAACAGAGCGGCAAAGAGAATGACTGGGGGGCGGAGCCTGAGGAGGGGCTATATGGACAGCTTTTGCTCTTTGCCATTTCCTGTTGGGGAAGAGAATATTCCCACAAGTAATGGATGACGCCGTGGACCGGACACACCAATGTTGGAGAAACTACCTCTAGTCCTAATGTCATTAAGAGCAAATCCAAGTAGTGCTACCAAGATGTCACCTTTTGAACTGATGACTGGTAGAAGAATGGTTCTACCTCAGTATCTGCTGTACCGTACATGAGACCAAAACTTGATAAACGCTGCCAATACACATCAATATGTGGAGAACCTAAGAAAGCACCTGCAATATGTCTTTGCATTTGCTCAAAGGAATTTAGAAAGATCCGCAACTGCCACTAAAACCTATTATAATCTCAAAACGTCCAAAAGGGAATATGAAATAAAGATAAACTTTATCATTTAGAACTTTGGAAGAGATCAGATTAGGGAGAAGAAATTTCTTCCGTCATGGAAAGGTCCTTTTGTCATTACTGACAAAATATCTCCAGTGGCCTATAAAAATATAATTTATGCTTACCTGATAAATTCATTTCTCCTGTAGTGTAGTCAGTCCACGGGTCATCCATTACTTATGGGATTATATCTCCTCCCTAACAGGAAGTGCAAGAGGATCACCCAAGCAGAGCTGCTATATAGCTCCTCCCCTCTACGTCATACCCAGTCATTCGACCGAAACCAAACGAGAAAGGAGAAAACTATAGGGTGCAGTGGTGACTGGAGTTTAATTTAAAATTTAGACCTGCCTTAAAAAACAGGGCGGGCCGTGGACTGACTACACTACAGGAGAAATGAATTTATCAGGTAAGCATAAATTATATTTTCTCCTGTTAAGTGTAGTCAGTCCACGGGTCATCCATTACTTATGGGATACCAATACCAAAGCTAAAAGTACACGGATGACGGGAGGGACAGGCAGGATCTTTACACGGAAGGAACCACTGCCTGTAGAACCTTTCTCCCAAAAACAGCCTCCGAAGAAGCAAAAGTGTCAAATTTGTAAAATTTTGAAAAAGTGTGAAGTGAAGACCAAGTTGCAGCCTTGCAAATCTGTTCAACAGAGGCCTCATTCTTAAAGGCCCAAGTGGAAGCCACAGCTCTTGTAGAATGAGCCGTAATCCTTTCAGGAGGCTGCTGTCCTGCAGTCTCATAGGCTAAGCGTATTATGCTACGAAGCCAAAAGGAGAGAGAGGTAGCCGAAGCCTTTTGACCTCTCCTCTGTCCAGAGTAAACGACAAACAGAGAAGAAGTTTGTCGAAAATCTTTAGTTGCCTGTAAGTAGAACTTCAGGGCACGGACCACGTCTAGATTATGCAAAAGATGTTCCTTCTTTGAAGAAGGATTAGGACATAAGGATGGAACAACAATCTCTTGATTGATATTCTTGTTAGTGACTACCTTAGGTAAGAACCCAGGTTTAGTACGCAGAACTACCTTATCTGAATGAAAAATCAGATAAGGAGAATCACAATGTAAGGCCGATAACTCAGAGACTCTTCGAGCCGAGGAAATAGCCATTAAAAACAGAACTTTCCAAGATAACAGCTTGATATCAATGGAATGAAGGGGTTCAAACGGAACACCTTGCAGAACGTTAAGAACTAAGTTTAAGCTCCACGGCGGAGCAACAGTCTTAAACACAGGCTTAATCCTAGCCAAAGCCTGACAAAAAGCCTGAACGTCTGGAACGTCTGCCAGACGTTTGTGTAAAAGGATAGACAGAGCTGAGATCTGTCCCTTTAACGAACTAGCAGATAAACCCTTTTCTAAACCTTCTTGTAGAAAAGACAATATCCTAGGAATCCTAACCTTACTCCATGAGTAACTCTTGGATTCGCACCAATATAAGTATTTACGCCATATTTTATGGTAAATTTTCCTGGTAACAGGTTTCCTAGCCTGTATTAAGGTATCAATCACTGACTCCGAGAATCCCCGCTTTTATAGAATCAAGCGTTCAATCTCCATGCAGTCAGCCTCAGAGAAATTAGATTTGGATGTTTGAAAGGACCCTGAATCAGAAGGTCCTGTCTCAGAGGCAGAGACCATGGTGGACAGGACGACATGTCCACTAGATCTGCATACCAGGTCCTGCGTGGCCACGCAGGCGCTATTAGAATCATCGATGCTCTCTCCTGTTTGATCCTGGCAATCAATCGAGGAAGCATCGGGAAGGGTGGAAACACATAATCCATGTTGAAGACCCAAGGTGCTGTCAGAGCATCTATCAGTACCGCTCCCGGGTCCCTGGACCTGGATCCGTAACAAGGAAGCTTGGCGTTCTGGTGAGACGCCATGAGATCCAGATCTGGTTTGCCCCAATGATGAAGCAGTTGGGCAAACACCTCCGGATGAAGTTCCCACTCCCCCGGATGAAAAGTCTGGCGACTTAGAAAATCCGCCTCCCAATTCTCCACGCCTGGGATGTGGATCGCTGACAGGTGGCAAGAGTGAGACTCTGCCCAGCGAATTATCTTTGAGACTTCCATCATCGCTAGGGAACTCCTTGTTCCTCCTTGATGGTTGATGTAAGCCACAGTCGTGATGTTGTCCGACTGAAACCTGATGAACCTCAGAGTTGCTATCTGAGGCCAAGCCAGAAGAGCATTGAGAACTGCTCTTAATTCCAGAATGTTTATGGGAAGTAGTCTCTCCTCCTGAGTCCATGATCCCTGAGCCTTCAGGGAATTCCAGACTGCGCCCCAACCTAGAAGGCTGGCGTCTGTTGTTACAATCGTCCAATCTGGCCTGCGGAAGGGCATCCCCTTGGACAGATGTGGCCGAGAAAGCCACCATAGAAGAGAATCTCTGGTCTCTTGATCCAGATTTAGCAGAGGGGACAAATCTGAGTAATCCCCATTCCACTGACTTAGCATGCACAATTGCAGCGGTCTGAGATGCAGGCGTGCAAAAGGTACTATGTCCATTGCCGCTACCATTAAGCCGATTACCTCCATGCACTGAGCCACTGACGGGTGTTGAATGGAATGAAGGACATGGCAAGCATTTAGAAGTTTTGATAACCTGTCCTCCGTCAGGTAAATTTTCATTTCTACAGAATCTATAAGAGTCCCTAAGAAGGGAACTCTTGTGAGTGGCAATAGAGAACTCTTTTCTACGTTCACCTTCCACCCATGCGACCTTAGAAATGCCAGAACTAACTCTGTATGAGACTTGGCAGTTTGGAAACTTGACGCTTGTATCAGAATGTCGTCTAGGTACGGAGCTACCGCTATGCCTCGCGGTCTTAGTACCGCCAGAAGATAGCCCAGAACCTTTGTAAAGATTCTTGGAGCCGTAGCTAACCCGAAGGGAAGAGCTACAAACTGGTAATGCCTGTTTAGGAAGGCAAACCTTAGATACCGGTAATGATCCTTGTGAATCGGTATGTGAAGGTAGGCATCCTTTAAATCCACTGTGGTCATGTACTGACCCTCTTGGATCATGGGTAGGATAGTTCGAATAGTTTCCATTTTGAACGATGGAACTCTTAGAAATTTGTTTAGGATCTTTAAGTCCAAGATTGGTCTGAAGGTTCCCTCTTTTTTGGGAACCACAAACAGATTTGAATAAAACCCTTGTCCGTGTTCCGACCGAGGAACTGGGTGGATCACTCCCATTAGTAAGAGGTCTTGTACACAGCGTAGAAACGCCTCTTTCTTTATCTGGTTTGCTGATAACCTTGAAAGATGAAATCTCCCTTGTGGAGGAGAAGCTTTGAAGTCCAGAAGATATCCCTGAGATATGATCTCCAACGCCCAGGGATCCTGGACATCTCTTGCCCAAGCCTGGGCGAAGAGAGAAAGTCTGCCCCCCACTAGATCCGTTTCCGGATCGGGGGCCCTCACTTCATGCTGTCTTAGGGGCAGCAGCAGGTTTTCTGGCCTGCTTGCCCTTGTTCCAGGACTGGTTAGGTTTCCAGCCCTGTCTGTAGCGAGCAACAGTTCCTTCCTGTCTTGGAGCGGAGGAAGTTGATGCTGCTCCTGCCTTGAAGTTACGAAAGGCACGAAAATTAGACTGTTTAGCCCTTGGTTTGGCCCTGTCTTGAGAAAGGGCATGGCCCTTACCTCCAGTAATGTCAGCGATAATTTCTTTCAAACCGGGCCCGAATAATGTCTGCCCTTTGAAAGGAATATTGAGCAATTTAGATTTAGAAGTCATATCAGCTGACCAGGATTTAAGCCACAGCGCTCTACGCGCTTGAATGGCAAATCCGGAGTTCTTAGCCGTAAGTTTGGTTAAGTGTACTACGGCATCAGAAATAAATGAATTAGCTAGCTTAAGGACTTTAAGCTTGTTTATAATCTCATCCAATGGAGCTGTGCTAAGGGTCTCTTCCAGAGACTCAAACCAGAATGCCGCCGCAGCCGTGACAGGCGCAATGCATGCAAGGGGTTGTAATATAAAACCTTGCTGAACAAACATTTTCTTAAGGTAACCCTCTAACTTTTTATCCATTGGATCTGAAAAAGCACAGCTATCCTCCACCGGGATAGTGGTGCGCTTAGCCAGAGTAGAAACTGCTCCCTCCACCTTAGGGACCGTCTGCCATAAGTCCCGTGTGGTGGCGTCTATTGGAAACATTTTTCTAAATATAGGAGGGGGTGAAAAAGGCACACCGGGTCTATCCCACTCCTTGTTAACAATTTCTGTAAGCCTTTTAGGTATAGGAAAAACGTCAGTACACGCCGGTACCGCAAAATATTTATCCAGCCTACATACTTTCTCTGGAATTGCAACCGTGTTACAATCATTCAGAGCTGCTAATACCTCCCCTAGTAATACACGGAGGTTCTC
Organism: Bombina bombina; assembly: GCF_027579735.1. Taxonomy (NCBI): domain Eukaryota; kingdom Metazoa; phylum Chordata; class Amphibia; order Anura; family Bombinatoridae; genus Bombina; species Bombina bombina. Next base: position 431,155,238 of record NC_069505.1, read on the forward strand.
AAGCTTAAATTTAAAATTTGAAATGTCTGAGTCCAGTTTACTTGGATCAGATCCGTCACCCCCAGAATGAAGCTCTCCGTCCTCATGTTCTGCAAATTGTGACGCAGTATCAGACATGGCTCTATTATTATCAGCGCACTCTGTTCTTACCCCAGAGTGATCGCGTTTACCCCTAAATTCTGGCAATTTAGTACTTCAGTCATAACATTAGCCATGTCTTGCAAAGTGATTTGTATGGGCCGCCCTGATGTACTTGGCGCCACAATATCACGCACCTCCTGAGCGGGAGGCGAAGGTACTGACACGTGAGGAGAGTTAGTCGGCATAACTTCCCCCTCATTGTCTGGTGATAATTTCTTTACATGTAAAGATTGACTTTTATTTAAAGTAACATCAATGCAATTAGTACACAAATTTCTATTGGGCTCCACATTGGCCTTTAAACATAGTGAACAAAGAGATTCATCTGTGTCAGACATGTTTAAACAGACTAGCAATGAGACTAGCAAGCTTGGAAATACTTTCTAAATAAATTTACAAGCAATATAAAAAAACGCTACTGTGCCTTTAAGAAGCACAAAAAGCTGTCACAGTTGAAATAACAATGAACCAAATTAGTTATAGCAACCAATTTTTCACAGTAAATGTATTAAGTTAGCAAAGGATTGCACCCACCAGCAAATGGATGATTAACCCCTTAATACCCAAAAACGGATAACAAATTAATAATTAACGTTTTTATCACAGTCAAAACACACTGTCACAGGTCTGCTGTGAGTGATTACCTCCCTCAAAACTAGTTTTGGAGACCCCTGGGCTCTGTAGAGACGTCCTGGATCATGGAGGAAGAAATAGGAAGACTGTGACTAAATTTTTACTGCGCAATAAAGCGCTAAAATAGGCCCCTCCCACTCATATTACAACAGTGGGGAAGCTCAGTAAACTGTTTTTATTCAGAAACAAACGACAGCCATGTGGTAAAAATCATGCCCATAAAGTTTTATCACCAAATACCTCAGAAAAAACGATTAACATGCCAGTAAACGTTTTAAAAATGAAAATTATGAAGTGTTATTAATAAGCCTGCTGCTAGTCGCTTTCACTGCAATGCAGGCTCAAATATTACTTTAATATAGACAGTATTTTCTTAGTGAAATTCCATTCCCCAGAAATACCTCAGAGTATACATACATACATATCAGCCTGATACCAGTCGCTACTACTGCATTTAAGGCTGCACTTACATTACATCGGTATTAGCAGTATTTTCTCATTCAATTCCATAGAAAATAATTTACTGCACATACCTCCTTGCAGGTGGGCCCTGCCTGCTATCCCCTGTTCTGAAGTTACCTCACTCCTCAGAATGGCCGAGAACAGCAAGTGGATCTTAGTTACGACCGCTAAGATCATAGACAAACTCAGGTAGATTCTTCTTCTAATGCTGCCTGAGAAAAAACAACACACTCCGGTGCCGTTTAAAATAAACTTTTGATTGAAGAAATAAAAACTAAGTTTAACACACCACAGTCCTCTCACACGTCCTATCTATTAGTTAGGTGCAAGAGAATGACTGGGTATGACGTAGAGGGGAGGAGCTATATAGCAGCTCTGCTTGGGTGATCCTCTTGCACTTCCTGTTAGGGAGGAGATATAATCCCATAAGTAATGGATGACCCGTGGACTGACTACACTTAACAGGAGAAATAAGGATCCCCAAAAATGAAAGTTTCATAGATAAATTGGTCCATATCAATCAATTGCCGCCATGTCATCCCAGGTCCCAACTACAAGTCATAGAGGGAGAATGAAATGTCATATCCCCAAATGCACTAAAGACCTACTGTAGTTTAAAGATGCCTAGCTGATGAGCATGAAGGCTCAAAAATGACAGACTATCTACATAGAAGACTGTCTATGGTGTGTACAGTCAACATCCTCACCAAATTTTATTGACTTTAAGCCAATTTAAATACATGTGTCCTACATCTATTTAAAATTGGAAGGTGGATTTATGTCAAGGTATATGTAAGGTTAATAAATATATATGTTTAAACAAATATCTGACTGATCAGTAAAAAGGATTCATTCCTTTCAGACAAACTAACTTCAATCATGTTTAGTTATTCCCCACTCATTATGTAAAGTTATGATGAACACACAGGGGGGTGACAATGGAACATTTGGCCTGCTCAATTTAGAACAGTCACTTAGAGGAATGTTGGGGAAGTAATTTTGAAAGAGAACAGAGTTTGTGGCTTGAGACAGGACCAAAACCATTTGCTCCTTAATTAAAAATACAAGCTTCAGAGCATCCCTTACCCCCATACAGTTAATAAAAACATAAATGTCTAAGGCTGTTGATTTAAGAGATAATGAGATGGGAATTAGCAGACTGGAATCAGGATACCATTTGTCTTTCAAACTGGAAAGGTGTAATAGGATCTCAAAAGTGACATGTTTTGTGAGAATTTCAGCATTACACTTAGGTGCAAAAGACCCCTGCCGTGTAACTGCCAAGACTGAGATATACAAAACGTAGACAATACGTCTGGGGTTAGGATAACAGCACATGGCTTCAAAACAACTGTATTTAGATTTTAAGTGAAATTAAATACATTCTTGCAAAGGGAACAATGCCAGTTTTCCATATATGTTTGAAATGATTCAAATAGCCCATATATGTATATATTTGTTGAAATAGTACGTTTTATATTAAATAAATAATTGCTGCATGGGACATTTATATAGGAAATAAATTCAGAATTATTATAGATTAAATAATTTTAATGATACCATATTTGAATTACATGTATATATAACATGCTTTCCTTTTTTACAGATGGAGCTAAGATGATGATAAATACAAGATGCTGCATGGAAGTATATATATATATATATATATATATATATATATATATATATATATATATATATATATATATATATATATATATATATATATTGAAAGCATAAAATATCTTAACCTCTGCGTTTTTAAGAATATGAATAGATATTTGCGGACCTGGAAAGAAATAACTAGTGACACTTATTTTATTTCAGATCTGCATAGAAAGGATTCATGCTTCCAAGATTATTAGAAACATAAAATATGGTATATTCATATTAGAACACAATGCAGTACTGAATATAAAATAGGCTGTCATTTGTATAGAAATGCCAGGATACTGATAAAATTATAATGCATTTTAAGCTAATTAGCAGTATTAAATTGCCTTAATATAATAAAATTTTAATAATATAACATATTTGGTATCAGAATAATCAGAAAAAATCTAATACTAGCCATCTGTAATTGGGTTTATATATGATTAATGCAGAGAGTGTGATCTGATTAAATAACCATTTTATGAGAATAATTAACTTGCTTAAAAATGCTTAGAAATTTTAAAGGTGAAATTGTTTTGTCTGGATATCTGCTGCCACCTAAGGGCCAATACCAGTACGACAGTTAAGGGCATTTAACTGCTCAAAAGATACGTTGCCATGGTAAACATGTTTCAACTCTAAGGGCGGACCAGGGACAAGCACGAGGGCCAATCCTAGACAAGGTTTCCAATTGGGCGTTTCCAATTTCACCAGTGAGGAGAACCCATATAAAGTGATTGCAAGATAGAGAGAGAGAGAGATTTCTGCCAAGCTAAACTTGTGACTGGTTCCTGTTCGGCGTGAAACACCATTTACTCAAAGCAAAGCTGATCTATTCTTTTCATTGACTGCAAATTATACTTTTTGGTATTCTGAGGTGAAACAATTCCTATCAAGGAATATTGGATATCGATTTGGTACTCTTTTCTCCTACATTGGTGTGTCCGGTCCACGGCTTCATCCTTACTTGTGGGATATTCTCTTCCCCAACAGGAAATGGCAAAGAGAGCACAGCAAAAGCTGCCCATATAGCCCCCCCCTCTGGCTCCGCCCCCCAGTCATTTTCTTTGCCGCTCTGAACAAGTAGCATCTCCACGGGGATGGTAAAGAGTATGTGGTGTTAGTTGTAGTTTTATTTCTTCTATCAAGAGTTTGTTATTTTAAAATAGTGCCGGTTTGTACTATTTACTCTACAATAT